>NC_037676.1:56533187-56641251 GCF_003255815.1 Theropithecus gelada
AAAAAAAAAAAAAAAAAAAAAAAAGAGTATCTCAAGTCCAGACACTTTGCCAACTATCTAAAGTGCACCTCTGGATGTTCAGACACATCAAGTAACCTATTAATGTAACATTCTGAGGAAGTCCCTCTAGATCCTACTCCATTCTTGACTGGCTGCCCTTCCTGTCTGAGGATTCCCACTCCCTCCTCTGTGCTAGGTTTCCTGTTCCTAAAAGACATGTTTCTCTCTTCCTTGGTTTACTCATACATAAGCTTTTAAAATAGCTTTCTGAGAAAAAATACATGGGAAATAAAATTTTGCATGTCTAAAAATGTTTTTATTCTAGCTTCGTACTTGACTGATAAGTTGGCTGCATATAGACTTTTTCTTTCAATTCCCACGCTGCTGTTGGGACATCTATAGCCGTTATGATTATGAGCCTTTGAAGGGGATCTGTTTGTTTTGTTTATTTTTCCTTTGTGGAAGCACATGTCATGTTATCTTTGTTCCCAGTTTTTTTCTTCCCATGTGTGTATATATATTCTTTTTTTGATACTACTTGTTCATGTTTCACAGTTGCAATATCATCTCTTAGTTAATATTAGTTTTGGGGGAGAAATTTCTTCCCCCTGCACAGTCCCTTATTTCTTCCAAGTTCGTTTTTCTGCTTGTTTTGGTCTCTGTTTCTGTCTCTGTCTCTCTCTCTTTCTCTTTCTCTCATTCTTTAATGATAAACTATTGATAAACCATTTCCTCTGGTGTTTGATAATCCTGGACAGGCAAAAAACAGTGGATTGGAAACTCCGACACACAAAGTTGTTACTCTCAGGAGATGGTCTGGACCAATAAGTTGAGCAATGTCTAATATAATTTTTAAAAAAGTGTTTCCTCCTGAGAAGGTCATATTCTCTAGAGAAGGCTGTTTTCATCTCCTGGCTGAAAGAGGAAGCCAGTCTGCCAGTACTTTGGAAGCTGCGTAGAGGAAGAGGAACCTGAGCTTCAGCAAACAGTTCCCTTGTTTCATTATTGTAACCCACCTTTACATGTGGGGTGGCCCAGGCCAGAGACTTGGGTTAGACCTCTTCAGGGAATTAACCTCCAATTTTTTTTTTTGTTTCCTCTGGTAGGGGAGGGTAATTGGAGATCTGATAGTTG
The DNA here is from genome assembly GCF_003255815.1 of Theropithecus gelada. NCBI lineage: Eukaryota > Metazoa > Chordata > Mammalia > Primates > Cercopithecidae > Theropithecus > Theropithecus gelada. The sequence goes on from NC_037676.1 coordinate 56,534,322, forward strand.
CTTATGTAGACTTTCAATCAGTCACCTAATTTCCTAAATATATCTAGGTCACCCATTTACCCTTCTTTCAGGTATCTGATGTGGTATTTCCAGAGGCTGTGGAAGATTCATATTAATCAGTTTGATTGTCACCTCTCTCCATAGGACTATGCTGCCTTGGGTCTGCTGATTCATTTGTGACTCTCCATCTACTTTCTAGTATCCAAAGTTATTGCTGTTATCTCCTTTTTGTTCTGTCTTTTTCTGTAGATTTCTGTCTTAACAAAATCTATTTCTTCATTTTAGTGGGATTGCAGTTTTAATCATAATAGTCAGTATTCTACCTGCTATCTTTTTATTAGTGGTCTCTGTTGTTATCATTTTCTCCTCTTGATGTCTTCACTTTTCATCCTATTACTTATCCACCTCATGATTAAGCATTAGAAAAGAGTTCGCCAAATAATTTTAGACTTCATTTTAATGACACTGAGACCAAGAAAAAGAAAGATGATTTAACTTAGAGCAGAGTTGAGAAAGTGGCAAGTCAAATGTCTTAATTATTCTTTTCTTTCTTTCTTTTTTTTTTAAATTGAGACAGAGTCTTGTTCTGTCACCCAGGCTGGAGTGCAGTGGCAATCTGATCTTGGCTCACTGCAACTTCTGCCTCCCTGGTTCAAGCAATTCTTGTGCCTCAGCCTCCCAGCTAGCTGAGACTACAGGTGCATACCGCTATACCAGGATAATTTTTGTATTTTTTTTTAGTAGAGCTGGGGTTTTGCCATGTAGGCCAGGCTGGTCTGTCCTGAACTCCTGACCTCAAGTAATCCACCCACCTTGGCCTCCCAAAGTGCTGGGATTACAGGCATGAGCCACTGAGCCCAGCCTTAATTATACTATTCAATGAATCTCCAGTCCAACAGCAAATGTCCTGTCTTATTTACATACTAAAGGTATGGTGGTTGCTATCAACAGGCTCAATTCCACAGCAAAAAAATTTTTAGGCAATTGTTTGCCTAGTGGAATAATACAGCATAAATTCTATACAGGCAAAAGTTCGCTAGAATTTGTTGACTTGTATTTTCAACAGTGCCCTACCACTGAAAGTGGCAGTGGAGTTGCAATGAAAATAGTATTTAAAACACATTATAAAAGATAAAACCACTTTATAGTCTTAACTACTATAGTGTAATTTTAATCTGCTTAATGCTTCTCTCAAAAATAAGCTGAAATAAAAGTTTTCTATTTTTTGACATTTGGAACTACTTTTTTTTCATTAAAAAATCAATGTATGTGAAATTATGGTTTTCTTTTTCTTTTCTTTTCTTTTTTTTTTTTTTGAGATGGAGTCTCATTCTGTCGCCCTGGTTGGAGTGCAGTGGTGCAATCTAGGCTCACCACAACCTCCGCCTCCCGGGTTCAAGTGATTTTCCTGCCCCAGCCTCCAGGGTAGCTGGGACTACAGGTACACACCACCACGCCCGGCTAATTTTTGCATTTTAAGTAGAGACGGGGTTTCACCATGTTGGCCCGGCTGGTCTTGAACTCCTGACCTCAGGTGATCCGCCTGCCTCGGCCTCCCAAAGTGCTGAGATTACAGGCATGAGCCACCAGGCCCGGCCTATGGTTTTCTTTTATTTCCTCTTGATGAGGAACCTTTTAAGACTCTGGGGAAAACTGTAGAAGACATGACTGTAAATACAGGGTGGTATGTCTTCAGTGATGGTATGTCAGCCTTACATATTGAAAGTGAAGTTCCTGCTTCTGCCTTTATTCATATGCTGGGTAATTGAAGCTACTAAAATGAAAGCAAATAGGAAAAATAAGGGAGAACGAGAATCAGGAAACAATGAAAAGTACTTAACATTTATTGAGTGCCAGTTATGTGCTAGGCATTTTCATGCATGTTGAAGTCTTTGCCTAGAGTTTTCTTTGTTGAACAAAAACCTTAGTGGGCTTACAACTGAGAACTTTGTATATAGGTTATGTGCTCTACCAGAAATTTAGTGTGATGACTACTATTATTATAAGATAGCAGCTATCTTCAAAGGAAAGATATCTGTAATTTGCAGTTGGAATGGCAATGCATTCTTTTAGGAACTTGCTATGCAGAAATATATATATTCGTATATAAAGTCAACTCTCTGGCCAGGTGTGGTGACTCACACCTGTAATCCTAGCAGTTTGGGAGGCCCAGGCAGGAGGATCATTTGAGTTCAGGAGTTCGAGACCAGCCTGGGCAACATGGTGAAACCCTGTCTCTACCAAAAATACAAAAAATGAGCTGGGAGTGGTGGCCCGCGCCTGTAGTCCCAGCTACTTGGGAGACTGACGTGGGAGGATCGTTTGAGCCCAGGAGGTCCAGGCTGCAGTGAGACGAGACTGCACCACTGCACCCTAGCCTGGGTGGCAGAGTGAGACCCTATGTTAAAAAAAGGTATAGTCAACCCTCATTTTTCATGGATTCTGCATTTGTGAATTCACATGCTTTCTAAAATTTATTTGTAACCCCAGGACCAATGCTTCTGGTTGCTTCCATGGCCATTTGCAGATGTGCTGAGGGGAGCTTGAGCTGCCCGCCACATGAGGCAGAGCCAGGCAGTGCTCTGCATTCTGGCTTCAGCCCTCACACTGTGAGCACATGTCCTTTTGGTGGCTTATTTGGTGCCATATTGTTTGCATGTTTGCACTTTTTGTTTTGATGGTTTGTCTGTTTAAAATGACTCCCAAGCGTAGTGCTGGACTGCTGTTCAGCATTCCTAAGCCCAAGAAGGCTGTGATATGTCCTACAGAGAAAACACATGTGGTAGATAAGCTTCTCTCAGGCATGAGTTACAGTGCTGGTGGCGGTGAGTTCAATGTTAATAAATCGACAATATACAGTTACGTACCACATAATGATGTTTTGGTCAATGACCGACCGCTTGTATGATGATGGTCCCATAAAATTATAATAGAGCTGAAAATTCTTATTACCTAGTACTTAGTGTATACCTTAAATCATTATTTTAGCGTATATTCTTTCTATTTAAAAAGCTGACTGTAAATCAGCCTCAGGTAGGTCCCTAGGAAGGTACTCAGAAGAAGGCATTGTTATCATAGAGATGACAACTCCAAGCCTGTTGTTGCCCTTGAGGACAAGATGTGGAGGTGGAAGGCAGTGATAGCGATGATCCTGACCTTCGTAGGCCTAGGCTAATGTGTGTGTTTGTGTCTTAGTTTTCAACAGAAAAATTTTAAAAGGAAAGAAAAAACCTTTAACAATTCAAAATAAAAAAGCTTGTAGAATAAGCATGTAAAGAGGAAAATACTTCTCTACAGCTGTATAATATATTTGTGTTTTACACTATTACAAAAAGTCAAAACTTAAAAACATAAACTAAAAAGTTACAGTAAACTAAGTTTAACTTATTGTTGAAGAAAAATATTCTACAGTGTAGTCTAAGTGTGCAATGTTTATAAAGTCTACAGTAGTGCACAGTAATGTCTTAGGCCTTCATTCACTCCCCACCCACTCATTTAGTCACCCACAACAACCTGCAGTCCCGCAAGCTCCATTCATGGTGAGTGCTCATACATGTGTACCATTTTTTATCTTTTTTTTTTTTTTTGAGATGGAGTCTTGCTCTGTCTCCCAGGCTGGAGCGCAGTGGCTTGATCTAGGCTCACTGCAAACTCCGTCTCCTGGATTCAAGCGATTCTCATGTCTCACCCCCCAGAGTAGCTGCGATTACAGGCGCCCACCATCACACCAGGCTAATTTTTCCATTTTTAGTAGAGGCAGGGTTTCGCCATGTTGGCCAGGCTGCTCTCGAACTCCTGACCTCAGGCGATCCACCCACCATGGCCTCCCAAAGTGCTGGGATTACAGGTGTTAGCCACCACGCCCGTCTCATTTTTTTTTATCTTTTATGCTGTATTTTTACTGTACCTGTTCAGTGTTTAGATATGTTTGAATACACATTGTGTTACAATTGCCTACAGCATTTAGTACAGTAACATGCTGTGCAGGTTTGTAGCCTAGGAGAAATAGGCTATACCACATGGCCTAGGTGTGTAGTAGGTGTTACTGTCTAGATTTAAGTGCACTCTGTGATGCTTGCATGATGATGAAATCATCAAACCATATACTTCTTAGAACATATCCCCATTGTTAAGTGATACATGACTGTATGTTATATAATGAGTCAATAAACGAAAAAACACATGACACAAGGTTATATATAGTAATCAACTGACAAAAAACTTGTGACCAGAGGTTCACAGAAACCTAACCCTTTATTTCCCCCAGGAGTAATGCTTCAATATTTTCTAATTCAGTGTTCCAAGTAACTTTATAGGACACAACTACTGTGAATAATGAGAATTGACATGTACACACATACAACACTATCTTCAAGAAAAAAAAATCAAATTGGGGAGATATAAAAATAAATAAAGATAATGCAAATGGAAGCATTTGAGTGACACTCAAAGAAAACAACTCAAACACACTGGCAGCTGAATGGAGAATGAGTCCATCTACTGAAGTACTTCTTGTTATTCAAGTAAAACTCTTTCCTGCAATAAAATGGAGGGGTGGCACCGACTGCTTGGATGCTTTCTGCTCTTTTTTTTTTTTTTTTTTTTTAGTACAAACAAGGTTGTACTCAAAATATGGATAAACATATCCATGCGAATTTTATATAAGGTTCTCCCTTGTAGAATAATTTTTCCTCATTTTCCTCACGTAGCAAAGAGAATGTTTCTTTGATCTCTTCCTGCCGTGCAATTCAAACTGCTATTTAATATCCTTTGCCCTGGTTTATGTTCCCTGAAAGTGACAGATCGTTCTGTTTGTAATCTGCCTCTAATCTGTATTTCTGCCAAGTTTCAGCTCTTGTTTTTCCTATTTAGCAGTGCACCAAAGTTTCAAGTGAAGCGTTTAAAGCTGGAGTTTGCAATTCACAAATGAAAAAAAGTTAACTTAAAATGGCCGTTCTTGGAGGAGTGTGACTTGGATTAATTTGGTTTTTCTATCATTTAACATGATATCAAATGCTTGAAGGAACTTCAGAAATTCTGGCAGAATATCAGCCAAGGTCTGGTTTTCTCCTGGTGCCTCTCTCCACTTTCCTCCTCTTCTCCCTCCTGAGGTTCACAGAAGAGTCCGTATGTAGCATAGATGTCATGATATTGAGTTCATTAATTCATGGTTTCTAAGACTTGATCAGTGCTTTTTTTCCCTTTTTCTTCTTTATCTTTCATATCTGGGGCCCCTCCATCGTCTTTCCAGGAGCACCCGTTAGCTCCCTTTGGCTGGCTCTCTCCCCTTCTCTCCCTCCTTTCCTTCTCTATCCCCTCACAGCGGGCTCACCGCGGTGCCTTTACCCCGAAACAATTAATCCCAGGTTTTCTTCAGATTTTCTCTGTGCCTCTGATTTCTGTACTCAGACTCTTCACTTTTTCCAATCAATTCCCAGTCATTTGTCTTGATGAGAGTCCATTTCCCATCTAGGATCACCTGGGTTTAGCTTTTGCCAGAGCATTTTTTTCTACCAGACCCACAGGTGGTTTAAGGATAATTTAGAACAGCCTATCTAAGTGCAGTTACTGCTGAATGACCTTGGGGTCAGTAGGCATGACTGAGAGGAGAAAGTCCATCAGCCCAGGACAATGAGCAGGTGGCCTTGGGCACAAGCAACCCACACAATTGTATATTTTCTTTGAGGTTGGCTGCCATTATATGATCTCAGTGTTATAACAGTAGACTGATTCAGTTACTCTTACAAGCACCAAAATCTATTAAAAATAGTTTATAGAAGAAAAAAAGAAGGATCCTTAAAGATATAATATTGAAAGCACTAAATCCAACTGTTGCATTTTACGAATAAGTTATTTACAAGTTTTACTAGAAGTAGGACCATAACTCAGGCCTACAGAGTTCTAGTTCAGTGCTTTTTAATTTTTAAGTAATCAATGATTAGCAAGTGTAGCAAAATAATTAATGACTGATAAATATTTGGGTTTGGTTCATTATTAAAATCAATCCTTTCATTAATCAGTATTGTGAATGAGTATAATCATTAGTTTTTGGTGAATATTTTCAGTTGCCTTGCAGATAGACATTTTTAACAACTTTATAGAGGTATAATTGGCTTACAATAAACTGCATATATTTAAAGTACGCAGTTTGGCAAAATTTGACATGTGTGTACGCTCTTGGAACCATCACCAGAAAGCAAAATAATGAATGTGTCTGTTACCATCACACGTTTCCTTGAGCCCTTTTGTAATTCCTCCCTCCCATTCCTTTTTGTTCCGTCCATGCCCCCCATGTTTGGCAACCACTGATTTGTCTTATGTCACCATATGTCAGGGTGTATTTTCTAGGATCTTATCTAAATGGAATTGTACAGTGTGTACTTATTTTTGTCTTTATTTATTTATTTTTTCACTCAGCATAGTTTTTTCAGATTCATCCATGCCATTGCCTGAATCAATAGTTTGGTTCACTTCATGGCTGAGTAGAATCCTGTTGTGTGGATCTACCATACTTGTCTTTATCCATTCGCCTGTTGATGGGCATTTGGGTTGCCCCCTTTTGGGGTTATATACATAGTTTTCCGACTTTGGAAGGGTTGACATTTTGGGCTGGCCAATTCTGTCACAAGAGCTGTTCTGTGCACTGTAGAATGTTCAGCAGAATTCTTGATCTCTACCCAATATATGCCAATTGCACCCCCCCCCCGATGTGACAACCAAAAATGTCTTCAGACATTGGCAGATATCCTCTGGGAAGCAAAATCACCTCAAGTTGCAAAGTACTGGGCAAAAAACAGAACTGCTGTGAATATTAAAGTAGAAGACTTTGTATTGAAAATACGCCTTCATTTCTCTTGGGTAAATACAGCAGTGGAATGGCTAGGTTATATAGACACTTGTTTAACTTAAAAAAAAAATCAAATGGTATTCAAAAGTGATGAAAAGTTCCCTCCAGCCAGGCACGGTGGTTCATGCCTGTAATTCCAGCACTTTGGGAGGCCGAGGTGGGGGGATCCCCTGAGGTCGGGAGTTCGAGACCAGCCAGGCCAACATGGAGAAACCCCTGTCTCTACTAAAAATACAAAATTAGCCAGGTGTGGTGGCACATGCCTGTAATCCCAGCTACTTGGGAGGCTGAGGCAGGAGAATCCCTTGAACCTGGGAGGCGGAGGTTGCGCTGAGCCTAGATGGCGCCATTGCACTCCAGCCTGGGCAACAAGAGCGTAACTCTGTCTCAAAAAAAAAAAAAAAAAAAAAAATTGTTCCCTCCAGCAGCGTGTGAGAGTTCAAGTTCCTCAACATCCTTGCCAACATTAAATGTGGTCAGTGTTTTCAATTTTACACATTTTAGCAGGAGTGAAGTGATATCTCATTGCGTTTTAAATTTTAATTTATCTGATGACTAACAATATTGAGCATCTTCATATGCTTATCTTCTTTGGTGGAGTTCTTAGAGATCATAATCTTTCATTACTTGATGACCCATGTCTTAAAAACTGTCGTTTCACATATTTTGTTCATTTATTTAGTAGTTGCAGGTTGGAGGGTAGACCTGATCCCTGAGCGTTGGTCTTGGCTGAAAGCAGGACTCTTGACACCTGCCCACACATGTTTTCCTAGCAGTTACTCACAGCCACATAACTCCCTGCTGTCTGTCCCCTCTTTCTTCAATTTCCAGTCCTTGGACTTTTGCTTTTCTTGTTTTTGGCTTTTAACATTAGTTTGCTTAATGAAAAGTTTATATCGTGTGTTTTCTCTCTTGTTCTGATTTGCTGACTTCTGTTGTATCTTTAAAAATTGCCAAGAAGCTTATGCACAGTGGCAACAGCTGTAATCCCAGTACTTTGGGAGGAGTGTTAGAGACCAGGAGTTCAAGACCAGCCTAGGCAACAAAGTGAGACTGCTTCTCCCCATGGGGTCTCTACAAATTTTTTTTTTTTTTTTTTGAGACGGAGTCTCGCTCAGTCGCCCAGGCTGGAGTGCAGTAGCCATCTCGGCTCACTGCAAGCTCCGCCTCCCGGGTTCATGCCATTCTCCTGCCTCAGCCTCCCAAGTAGCTGGGACTACAGGCGCCTGCCGCCACGCCAGGCTGACATTTTGCATTTGTAGTAGAGACGGGGTTTCCACGTGTTAGCCAGGATGGTCTCAATCTCCTGACCTCGTGATCCGCCCGCCTTGGCCTCCCAAAGTGCTGGGATTACAGGCGTAAGCCACCGCGCCCAGCCTTTTTTTTTTTTTTTTTTTTTTTTATCAGCCAACCATGATCCTAGCTACGTGGGAGACTGAAGTGGGAGAATTGCTCGAGCTCAGGAGTTCGAGGCTCCAATGAGCTGTGATTGTGCCACTGCACTCCAGAATGGAGCAAAACCCTATCTCTAAGAAAAAAAAATGCCATGGTAGCTAAATGATGTTTACAAATTTTAATTAAATAACCAAATACATGAAAGATTAAGAGGATAAATGGATGGAAGGGATGGATAAAGATTGAAAATATCACTTCATTCCATGTAGAGATTTACTTTTGGTGTCCTTACAAGTAAACTGGTATACAAGAAAAGTTATAAAACGGGTTCATCAAAGTTAAACACTTTAAGAATAAAAGTTAATAAAACAATAAAGTAAGCTACAGATTGGAAGAAAATATTTGCAACACATTCAACTTTATACAGCTTAAAAATAAAAGTGGTCAAAAGACGTTAACACACACTTCATAAAAGGAGATATGCAAATGGCCAGTGCGTGTGCAAGGGCGGACATCATCCTTAGTCATTAGGGAAATGAAAATTGAAACTGCAGTGATGCCACTACACATCCACTAGAATGACTATTACTAAAAGAGCTAAAAGGACTGACTATGCCAAATACTGGAAAAGATATGGAGCAACTGGAACTCTCATACTTTGCTTGTGGGATTGCAATATTATACAGTCACTTTGGAAAACAGTATGACAGTGTTTTATAATGTTAAATATTTCTTTATCCTATGACTCATCAATGTGAGTCCTAGATATTTTTCTTTTGGAGATGAAAACATATGTCCATGCAAAAAACTTTTATGTAAATGTTTATAGAAGAATTATTCATAATAGTTCAGAACTGGAAAGCCCAAATGTTCATCAATAGGTGAATGGATAAACTTGATATGGCCTTATATGGAATACTACTCAGCAATAACGAAAAGTGAAATGCTAATACATGTAACAATCTGGAAGAATCTCAAAAATATGCTTAATGAAAGAAAAAGACTACATATGCATGATCTAATTTATATGAAATCCTAGAAATGGCTAAAACTATAGTGACATAGGGCAGTACAGTCATTCTTGGGGTCAGGGGAGAGAACCAACTGCAAAAGGACAAGAAACTTTTTGGGTAATGGAAATGTCCTATATTTTGATTGTGTTGTAGTTATGCAACTGTTTACAATTGCCCAAATTCATCCAACTGTGCACTTAAGAGAGGGGAGTTTTATTGTATGTAAATTATCCTCCAATAAAGCTTGAGTAGGGGAGTAAATGGGTGACATTTAAATTGGAAAGATAGATGGGGAATAACTGTTTTCTTTAGTAAATCGTGCAGTTTCTGATCTGACATCTCATTCTGTGTTTAGGCTCTTCCACACTTTGTGGACACGCTTTCTTCAGGGATGTTTTAAAGAAAATAATACAAAGCTTTGACGTGTCTTCAATTTTTTACTGAAAACTTTAATGCAAGTGCTGCACAAATCACTAGGAACATGCTACAAAACCAGCCTAAACTTGCAAATATGTGATCAGCAATTTAGGCTGGGAAGTGAAGACACACTATTGGCTTCTTATATTTTACTACCTTTGCTTTAAAAATGTGTGCCGTTAGACTGTGGTTAAGGTGTTTGGGTGAAACATAATGAAAGAAAGAAGCAGAATAAAAGAAAGAGCACTACCAAAAACATGTACTTTCCTCACTGAGGAATATTAAAATCAAAGTCTAATTTGACAGCTTAAATGTTGTAGGTTCAGCAATAAATAGCAGTGTGTTCAATAGTGACCTTTTTCCCTTGGGTCTTTGAAACCTGAGATCCACTTTGATTTTCTGAGCTAAAGTGTCCTGAATGGAAATATTGCCAGAATTGTGCTTTAAAAACACAGGCAGTAAAGCCTTGGAAGCGTATAGAGAAAAAGGTCTTCAAGTTGTAAATCCCAGTGGGTAAGGGGTTTTTCAAAACACAATTTCTGGAAAATTTCTTGCTTTTCTAATCTACAGTGTGGTTCATTAAACAGGCTTAGAGACCTGATGTCCAACAATGGTATCGTGTGGGAACAGGAGGGCGTGTGCTGCTGAGCACCAGGACAGTCTTCTCTTGCTTTCTCCTTTGTTTGTTTGTTTGTTTGTTTGTTTTGAGAGAGAGTCTTGCTCTGTTGCCCAGGCTAGAATGCAGTGGCATAATTTTTCAGCTCACTGCAACTTATACCTCCTGGGTTCAAGCCATTCTCCTGCTTCAGCCTCCTGAGTAGCTGGGATTACAGGCACCTGCCACCATACCCGGCTAATTTTTTTGTATTTTTAGTAGAGACAGGGTTTCACCATGTTGGCCAGGCTGGTCTGGAACTCCTGACTGACCTCAAGTGATCCAACCCCTCAGCCTCCCAAAGTGCTGGGATTATAGGCGTGAGCCACTGTGCCCGGCCTTTGCTTTCTCCTTTGATACTTCATTCCTGATTGGAGTTTAGAACACATTTCTTTCTCTCTCTCTCTTTCTCTCTCTCTCTCCCTCTCCCTCTTTAGTGGATACATCAACTTCCTCTAAAATCAAATATTTTATTTATGTATTCTCATTTGTGATAAAGAATTTTGTAAAAACCAGTGTTTTGACAAACGTGTGCCACAATTATGCCTGAAACATTTGTGTATTACAGATAAAAGGGGCCCATGGAAAGTGGGTTGCTAAGAACACTGCACTTGGAAGTTGAACAGCGTTTGAATGTTGGCTTCACTATTGATTCTGTTTTTGCTAGGTACATGACTTTGAGCCAGTGTCTTAAACTTTCTAGGCCTCAGTTTCCTTATCCATAAAGTGGAATTAATGCCTTGCAAAATTGTTGAGAGGAGATACTGTACCTCAAACCTGAATGTCCCTTACGTTTGCCACTAAATCTATAGCATCCTAGTCTCCCATCTGCCACATGAAAGGGCCACCTCCCTGTCTTCTCTAGGTTCCCTAGGAGCGCTGTTTCACTTGCAGGCTGAGGAGCAGACTGAGTTTCTGCAGTCAGTTTGGCTCCACTGTCCTTTGGCCACGCTACCTGTCTGGGTTGAGGCTGGGCTCGGTGCTGATGAAGTGGTGTCTCTGCCTGCATGGGTCTCTGCCTGGTGCCAGGAGCTGCCACTCCACATGCCTCCACTTCTCTGCTGCTCCTCTGAGTCTCTGGAAGAGGGAGGTGTCTTCTGGAAGAGGGAGGTGTCTTTTGTTTGTATTCCCTTCACTCTGCAAATGCTTGTTCCCCGGTAGGAGCCTGACCTGGAGTACTCAGCCTTTCCTCCCCTGCGGCGATTGACCCCCAGGGCTCCGTGGTTCCCATCATGGCTGCTTTCTTCTCCAGCTCCCCTGGTCCGTGAGACAGACCTGCTTGTACCCAGACCCAAAATGCAGACAGTGTCCACGTAGGTGCTTTCCCGAGGGGCTCGTGGGTCCTGTAAACTCAGGAGATGGATTATGTGATAATAATATCCTTGTTTTTGTTTCTGTTTTTAAATACTTGCTTTTTTTTTCTACCTATGGTGATATCTGTAAATATTACAGTTTAGTTTTACCTTTTTGAAATTTAAATAGTTTCTTTCTTTTCTTTTCTTTCTTTCTTTTTTTTTTTTTTTTTGAGACCGAGTCTCGCCCTGTCACCCAGGCTGGAGTGCAGTGGCGCCATCTCGGCTCACTACAACTCTGCCTCCTGGGTTCACGCCATTCTCCTTCCTCAGCCTCCGGATAGCTGGGACTACAGGCGCCCGCCACCACACCCGGCTAATTTTTTGTATTTTTAGTAGAGATGGGGGTTTCACCGTGTTAGCCAGGATTGTCTTGATCTCCTGACCTCGTGATCCGCTCACCTCGGCCTCCCAAAGTGCTGGGATTACAGTTGTGAGCCACCGTGCCTGGCCTAAATAATAAAATTATTTTTTACGTATTCATTTATGTCTTTGATTTTTTTGCTCATTTTTTTTCTTTTTTGATGGAGTTTCGCTCTTTAGCCCAGGCTGGAGTGCAATAGTGTGATCTCGGCCCACTGCATCCACCTTCCAGTTTCAAGTGATTCTCCTGCCTCAGCCTCCTGAGTAGCTGGGATCACAGGCATCCGGCAACAGGCCCAGCTAATTTTTGTATTTTTTCATAGAGATGGGGTTTCACCCAGGTTGGAGTGCAGTGATGTGATCATAGCTCACTGCAGCCTCTAACTCCTGGGCTCAAGTGATCTTCCCATTACAGCCTCCTGAGTAGCTAGGAGTACAGATGCATGCCTAGCTAATTTTTTAATTGTTTGTAGACAGCATCTTGCTATGTTGCCCAGACTGGTCTCAAACTCTTGGCCTTAGTGATTCTCCCGATCCTCCCACCTCAGCATCCCAAAGTGTTGGAATTACAGATGTGAGCCACGGTGCCTGGCCCTCACTTTATGTTAATAGGATTCATCAATGTTGTATGCTATTCTGTTGTACATACACACAACGATTTGTCCATCTGCTCTAGTGCTGATGGTAGTTGGCTTATTTCCAACTTTTCACTATTATAAACAAAACTGTGATGAACACTCTTGTACATGGCTCTGTACACGGTGTACAGGAGCTTCTCCAAGCTGCATGTGCAGGAGTGTCATAGAGGGTCACCCTGTATGCGTATCTCCTACTTTATAGGTTAATCCTAAGCTTTTTTCCAAAGAGATTATACCAACTTACATCCCTGTCAAATAAATCAACATTAATTGATCACCGACTGTGTGATTTAGGTCTCGGGGGAAGAAGCAATAAACAGAACAGACAAAATCCCTGCCAGCATTGAGTTTATATTAAATTGGATGGTGATAAATTTTTTAAAAACCCCACAATATTACAAATGTGAATGACATGAAACAATAATACATAGTAAGCGGGGAGAGGGTAAGAGTGGAGTGGAGTGCTCTTTCAAACAAAGGTGATTGGGGTGGACTTTCTGCCTCTCCAAGGAGGTCAAGGGCAGATTTAAAGATTTATGAACTTGGACTTCTTGTTTTCACTTCTGTAAGATGTAAGGAGCTTGGAAGTCATCTCTCTGTCGTAACAACAAGTAAAAACCTGAACAGACGCAAACATCAGCAACTCTTTTTCGGTCTAAAAGAGAGGGAAGGACACAGAGTAAAGTGCTGTCTGCAAGATTAGAGAGACAAACAAGTGAATCCAGGGAGCCATGACTTACTGGAGCAGAGACCCATAGGCAGAAACCTCTGCAGACATTAATGCCAGGGAAGGAAAACCTGAACTGTAAATGACAAATTGGTGGAGCCTCAGAGTGGGCAAGGCTGACTTAAAACTCCAGAGGGATCCACTGATAGGGGTGCTTCCACAATATTAGGAGATTTACCTCCGGAGCTTGTCCAGGTTCCCACACTAAATATTGGAGGAAAATCCCCTCGTTCTTCTGACCGGGGAGGGGAAAATGAACCCCTTTGAAATACACCAGTGTATTCTGTTAATAAGGTCTGTCCTTAGGAGAAACAAGTTAGCCAGAGCCTGTCTTGCTGGGGTATTATCAGAGCCTAAAGACCTGGGGGAGGACTGGCTGGGCAGGTTGGCCCATGCCTGTAATCCTAGCACTTTGGGAGGCCGAGGCAGGGGATCACTTGAGGTCAGGAGTTTGACCAACGTGGTGAAACTGCTTCTCTACTAAAAGTACAAAAACTAGCCAGGCGTGCTGGCACGCTCTTGTAATCCCAGTTACTTTATTCAACAGTAGTAGGATATAGATTCTTAAGCTTACATGGAATATTTACCAAGGTAGGCCACATTCTGGGCTATAAAACACACCTTAACAAATTTAAAAGAACAGAAATTATACAATATCTGCCCTTAAACTGTAGTGGAATTAAACTGGAAATCAATAACAGAAAGATAACTGGAAAATCCAAAAAAACACGCAGATTAAATAACACGCTTTCAAATAACACATAAGTCAAAGAAGATATCTCAAGAGAAATTTTAAAATATTTTGAACTAAGTGGAAATGAAAACACAATTTATCAAAATTTTGGGGATGCAGCAAAAGTAATGCTTAGAGGAAAAGGTATAGCATTGAATGCAAATATTAGAAAAGAAAGATCTAAAATCAATAATCTAAGTTTTCATTTGAGAACACCAGAAAAAGAAGAGCGAATTAAATGCAAAGTAAGCAGAAGAAAATAAATAATAAGAATTAGACAAAAAATCAATGGAATTTGAAACAGGAAATCAATAGATAAAATCAATAGAGAAAAAATCTGGTTCTTTAAAAAGTTCAATACAATTGATAAGAACCTAGCCAGACTAACTAAAAAAAAGGAGGGAGGGAGAGAAAGAGGGAGACAGACAGGAAGAGAGAGAGAGAGAACACAAATGATCAATATAAGAAACAAAAGAGGTGGACATCAACATAGATCATATAAACATTAAAAAGATAATCAAGGAATACTCTGAACAACTCTATCCCCACATTTGGTAACCTAGATGAAATGGACCAATTCCTTGAAAGGCATAATTTGCCAAAACTCACACAGGAAGAAATAAACAACTTGAATAGGCCTATATGTATTAAAGAAATTGAATCAATAATTCACTTTTCAAAACACAAAGCACCAGGATCAGATGTGTTCATTGGTAAATTCTGCCAAACATTTTAAAAGAAAATGATACCATTTCTCCACAATCTCTTTCAGAGGAGAGAAGGAGAAGAGATACTAACTTATTTTATGAGGTAAGCATTACCTTAATACCAAAGCTAGACAAAGGCTACAAGAAGAGAAAACCACAAACCAGTACCTCTTATGAGCATAGACACAAAAATCCTCAACAAAATGTTAGAAAATAAAATCTAACATTGTATGAAAAAATTATGCACCACAACCAGATGGGATTTATCCTGGGTATGTAAGACTGGTTCAACATTATAAAATCAATTAATGTAATCTATCACATAAACCATCTGAAAAATCACATAATCATATTAACACATGCAGAAAAAGGCATTTGATAAAATCTAATACCCATTCATGACAAGGACTCTCAGTAAAATAGGAATAAAGGGGGACCTTTCTAAACTTGATAAAGAATACCTACAAAAAAACAGATATGGCTTACATCATAATTAATGGTGAAAAAGTTGAAGCATTCTTGCTAAGATCAAGAACAGGGGAAGGATATCCCTCCCCTCTCATCACTCCTTTTTGGTATCACACTGGAAGTCCTAGCTTATGCAGTAAGACAAGAAAGGGACATAAAGGTATACAGATTGGGAAGGAACAAATAAAACTATCTTTGTTCACAGATGACATGACTGTCTGTATAAAAACATTTTAAAAATTCAACAAAAATACTCCTGAACTAATAAGCAATTATAGCAAGGTTGCAGGATACAAGGTTAATACAGAAAAGTCAACAGTGTTTCTATACACCAGCAATGAACAAGTGGAATTTAAATTAAAAACACAATACCATTTACATTAGCACCAAACAATGAAAAATACTTTGGCGTAGATCTAACAAAATATATACACGAGCTACATGAAGAAAATTACAAAATTCTAATGAACAAAATCAAATAACTAAATAAATAGGGAGCTATTTCATGTTCATGGATAAGAAGACTCAATATTGTAAAGATGTCATTTCTTCCCAACTTTATTTGTAGATTCAATGCAATCCCAATCAAAATTCCAGGAAGTTAGTTTTTTGAATATCTTCGAATACATTCTAGAGTTTATATGGAGAGGCAAAAGACCCAGTATGGCCAACACAATATTGAAGGATAAGAATAAAGTTGGAGGACTGACACTATCTGACTTCAAGACTTA
Source organism: Theropithecus gelada (assembly GCF_003255815.1). Lineage (NCBI taxonomy): Eukaryota > Metazoa > Chordata > Mammalia > Primates > Cercopithecidae > Theropithecus > Theropithecus gelada. Next base: position 56,550,368 of record NC_037676.1, read on the forward strand.
ATATAAAGCTATAGTAATCAAGACAGTGTGGTATTGGCAAAATAATAGACAAATAGATCAATGGAACAGAATAGGGAACCCCAAAATAGATACATATAAATATAGTCACCTAATCTTTTACAATGGAGCAAAGTTAGTCTTTTCAACAAGAAGTACTGGAACAAGTGGACAAGCACACACATGTGCACACACACACACACATGCACATCTAGACACAGATCTTATATCCTTCACAAAAATTAACTCCAAATAGATCATAGACCTAAATGTAAAGAGCAAAACTATTAAACTCCTAGAATATAACATGGAAGAAACCTAGGTGACTGTGGATGACTTTTCAGATATAACACTAAAATCAGGATCCTGAAAGAACTAATTGATAAACTGGACTTTATTAAAATTAAAAACCTTTACTATGCCAAAGACAGTGTCAAGGAATGAAAAGACAAGCTACAGACTTGAAAATATTTACAAAATACCCATCATATAAAGGACTGTTACTTAAAATATTCAAGGAACTCAGCAAGAAAAGAACAACCCAATAAACAGGTTAAAGACCTTAGCAATACCTCAGTAAAGAAGATACATCGCTGGCAAATATGCATATGATGCTCCACATTATACATCATCAGAAAAATGCAAATTAAAACAATAATGAGATATTACTACATACCTATTAAATGGCCAAAATCTGGAACACTGACAACCACAATTGCTGGTGAGAATGTGGAGCAGCAGAAACTCTCATTCATTGCTGGTGGGAAAGCAAAATGGTAAAGCCACTTTGGAAGACGTTTAGTGGTTTCTTACCAAACTAAACATATCTTTATCCTGTAAACCAGCAACTGTACTCTTTGGTGTTTACCTGAAGGAGTTGAAAACTTATGTCCACACAAAAACCTGCATGTGGTTTCTTATAGCAGCTTTGTTCATAATCACCAAAACTTGGAAGCAAGATGTCTTGGAAGCAAGAATAAATAAACTGTGTTACATGTTGAGAATGGAATATTATTCAGTGCTAACAAGAAATGAACTATCAAGCCATGAAAAGATATGAAGGAACCCTAAATGCATATTACTAAGTAAAATAAGCCAATCTGAAAAGGCTACATACTGTATGATTCCAACTATATGACACTGTGGAAAAGCCAAAACTATAGGGATAATAGAAAGATCAGTGGTTGCAAGGGGTTGGTGGAGTGGAGGAAGAACAGGTGGAGCACAAAAGATTTTTAGGGCAAAGAAAATACTCTATGATACATGTCATTATACACGTGTTCACATCCATAGAAGGTCTAACACCAGGAGTGAACCCTAATGTAACTATGGACTTTGAGTGATTATGATGTGTCAGTGTTCATAAACTGTAACAGATGTACCACTCTGTGGCGGATGTTGATAATGGGGGAAGCTATGCATCTGTGGGAGCAGAGTATATAGGAAATCTCTGTAATTCCCTCGGAATTTTGCTGCAAACCTAAAACTGTTAAAAAAAAAAAAAAGATCTTTAAAAAAAGGGCTGGGGCTGAGCGTGGTGGTTCACGCCTGTAATCCCAGCACTCTGGGAGGCTGAGGTGGGTGGATCACTTGATCAGGAGTTTGAGACCAGCTGGCCAACATAGTGTAACCCTGTCTCTTCCAAAAATACAAAAAAATTAGCTAGGTATGGTTGTGAGTGCCTGTGGGCCCAGCTATTCAGAAGGCCAAGGCAGGAGGATCGTTTGAGCCTGGGAGGCGGAGGTTGTAGTGAGCCGAGATCGCACCACTGCACTCCAGCCTGGGCGACAGAGACCCCGTCTTGAAACAATAAATAAGTAAATAAAAATAAGGGCTGGGTGTGGTGGCTCACACTTGTAATCCTAGCACATTGGCAGGCCAAGGCATGAAGATTGCTTGAGGCCAGGGATTTGAGACCTGCCTGGAAAAAATAGTGAGATTTTTGTTTCTATTAAAATAAAAAAAATAGCCAGGTATGGTGGATTGCTTGGACCCAGGAGTTCAAGGATGCAGTGAGCTATAATCGTGCCACTGCATTCCAGCCTGGGTGACAGAGCGAGATCCTGTCTCAAACAAACAAACAAACAAAAAATAACTGTGTCCTTTTGTTGGTTTTAGTTTACATGGCTAAACTAAACTAAACCAACTAAACTAAACTAAACTAAACTAAACCAACTAAACTACTTTTCATGTAGTTCCTTGGCTATTTGAATTTCCTCTTTCGTGAAGTTCCTATTGAAGTTTTTGTCCATTTTTGCATTGTCTTCCCTTATTATTGATTCATCAGGAGTTTTTCACTCTCTTAATTATATATTTTGATGAACAAAATTAAAATTATGTGGTCAGATTTATCAATCTCTTCTGCCTAAAACTGCGCTATTGCTGAATTTTCCTGTGATTTGGTTTCCTTCCTGCAATCTCTGTGGCTGCCTCCCGATGGATGTACCTGCTCACTCCTGTAGGCAGAATGGCCTCAAGAGGTCAGACCACAGGCTTCCAGGGATCCGCCTGGACCTCCGAACCTATAGCCTCATTCCTCCTCATTTTCCCAGTCCCATGGAGCTGTTCACTCCTCAAAGCAACGGAAAAGTGCCTGGTGACCCATTCTTGCCGCGTGGACTGTGTGATCCGGTAGTGGCTGCATGCTGTCTCTGGCCTCTGTGCCTGGGAAGATGCTGCTGGTATGGCTGGGAATGTAATTTCCCTCCTTCACTTTTCTTCTCACTTCTTTCAGGCGGTGCCCACTCACACTTGAGTCTCTCTTGGTCCCCACTCCCTTTCTGAACTTGGGTTAGGACCCCCTTGTTGGTCTTCCTGTGGTGCCTACTCTCTACCATTATCACTGCCCTGACCACAGTTCATGCCCGGTGTTAGTGTCTTAAAAAAAGAGTAAACATCTTCACACTCGACACTGTGCTCTATGAGGACCAGGGCAGCCAACTAATCCAGCACGGTGAGCACCCAATAACTGCTTGTTGATCTGGACATGAACGCTGACTAAAAAGCATTGCCCAGGTCTTCAGCCTAGTGAGTTCTGTTGGCTGACTGCATTTTAGAGATGTCTGTTGGTTTCTTACTAAGGTGAGAACTTTCTCTTCTTACTGTTAATTCATATTAGGATTTCTTTCTGGCAAGTGGTGGTGAGAGTGGGTGGAGGGTGGCTGAGAGAAACAAGACGCTTGGAAAATCTGCTAGGAGAAGGAGAGGCCCTGGAAGCCAGCTGTGGATACTGGGTCAAAAGCCATAGTCAAATCATCACAAGCAATCTCCGTCCTGTGTTCATTTTGGGGAGACTTGCAAAGCCTGGCCAAAGTGAAGAGTGTGATTTGGATGAATCTGAAGCAGCCCCCGTGTGGATTCTGTGCTATTCGTGCTGTTTATCTTTTAAAAATAGGGCAGTGGTTACACAGCTGAGGCCCTGAGCCTGCCCAGCTCCCTGCACGACCCTGTCCGCTACAAGCCTGATAGCACTTCCTTCCTGGCCTCGCGTGGCTTCCTGCACTGGCCTTATCGCCGCACAAAACTTGACACTGTACTGGAATGCGCTCAGGGTCCGTAAATGGAAATCTCTTGCTTTCTACATTTACAAACAACTGTCATCTATAAAATGCTTTCTTTATTTCCAGACTTACACTTTCTTTACACTAGTCGGAATGGGGTTCATATGAGATCATTTTCCTCTCTATCCCTCGTTTTCACCTGAAGTTTTAGTGTTTTGTTTTTTGAGTCCAGAAACTAAATAATACACATGGCATCTGTAGAAGCTGCAGTGTTTACAGCAGTTGTGGGGAATGGTTTTCTACATACAGTGAATTATACTTTATGCCATTTCCTTCATTTTATTACATGCCTGCCTTGAAGAAGCAGGGTAGGAAGAGGGCTGTGAATGATGTCATGTGAACAGACACACGTTTAGTACCGACATCTTTGGCATTCTTTGCAAATTTTAAGCATTTTAGTGATTAAGAAAGCTTTTCTGGGCTGGGCGTAGTTGCTCACACCTGTAATCCCAGCACTTTGAGAGGTCGAGGTGGGCGGATCGTTTGAGGTCAGGAGTTCTAGACCAGCCTGGCCAACATGGCAAAATCTTGTCTCTATTAAAAAAATACAAAAATTAGCTGGGTGTAGTGGTGCATGCCCGTAATCCCAACTACTTGGGGAGGCTGAGGCAGGAGAATTGCTTGAACCCAGGAGACTGAGGTTACAGTGAGCCAAGATCGAACCACTGCACTCCAGCCTGGGTGACAAAGCGAGACTCTGTCTCAAAAAAAAAAGAAAAGAAAAGTAAAGAAAGCTTTTTTGTTTCTCATCATCTGAGATCTGCTGCTGCTGTACTACTTTCTTTCTCTCATACAACTTCAAAGTGGATGTTAGGTAAACATCGTGTTGAAAATTAACATATGGAGTGTCAAATTCATTTAAGAGAAGATGGGGCTCACAAAATATTTAAAGCTTATCTGTCTGAGCTCTTTAATATTCATGAAGACAATGCAACAGGAAGAGTTTTGGGGAAATAGCGCATGCGCTGTTCTCTGCTTTGTAGTGTAGTAAATAAAAGTCATGTTGAAAATAATTTAAAATTTGGTATGGTCCTGATCTGGAAAATTCAAGGGGTTAACAAAAGGGAAAAGTAGCTTAAACGAGGTTTCTGGGAGTGTCTCGGCTTTCTGAATGCAGTTGCCTTTCATGAGCTCATGAACCTTCTTAAGATATTATGATCTTTTACCCAGGTTAGGGGAATTTCCTCAGATATGATTAAAGAGTGGGCGGGCCATGTCCTCAGAAGTCAGAAGACTTAATATTGGAAACATGAACTCTCTTGGAGCCATTCCCAATTTTATTTCAGAGGAATTCCCCCTTGCAGAACCACTCCCACGATGGAAGGCAGGGATGAAGGAAGTCTTTTGAAATGTATTTATTTTTTAATCTGAAAGTTGAAGAGTTTCCCCTCCCCCCACCATGGAAACTACTAAATTAAGAGTCTGGGTAAACAGTTTGAAGTCTCCTTTTTAGGATGGATAAAGTAAGCAAGGAAAGAGTACTCAAAAATTCTCATTAAAGGTACACAACTGCCCTGAGTTATTATTTCCAAGGGAACCTTACCTCAGTCATGGGTGGAAGCCTCACGGGTGACAAGAGATCAGGGCTTTTACTTAAAGAACGAGGCAGCTTTCATTAAGCTACTAAGTGTGAATATGAACTCTGCTGTGACATATTAGGAAGAAGTAAAATATGACAGGAAAAATAGTGCACTCAAGATTGAACTGTGGGCCGGGCGCGGTGGCTCAAGCCTGTAATCCCAGCACTTTGGGAGGCCGAGACGGGCGGATCACGAGGTCAGCAGATCGAGACCATCCTGGCTAACACGGTGAAACCCCGTCTCTATTAAGAAATACAAAAAACTAGCCGGGCGAGGTGGCGGGCGCCTGTAGTCCCAGCTACTCGGGAGGCTGAGGCCGGAGAATGGCGTGAACCCGGGAGGCGGAGCTTGCAGTGAGCTGAGATCCGGCCACTGCACTCCAGCCTGGGCGACAGAGTGAGACTCCGTCTCAAAAAAAAAAAAAAAAAAAAAAAAGATTGAACTGTGAGGGAAGGCTTCTCTGTGGAGCTGTTTATTGAGGCTGGTGGAGGAGAAGCAACCCACTGGGGTGAAGAGGAGGGAATGGCCGATATTCCAAGGTAGGAGGGAGCCTGACCGTGAACAGAAGGGACACAGGGCCAGAGCCTGGAGAGTGCAGCCAGAGTGGGAATGAATGAGAGGGCAGTTGGAGAGATAGGCAATGACTAGATCACCTATGACTTCTCAGATCATGGTAAAAGTTTTGGATATTATTTTTACTGTGGTAAATACACATAGGACAAAATTTGCCATCTGAACTATTTTTCAGTGTACCGTTCAGTGGCATTAAGTACATTCACATTGTGTGCAAGCATCACCACCCTCCATCTCTAGAACTCTTTCATCTTCCCAAGCTGGCTCTCTGTACCCATTAAACACCAGCTCCCATTTCCCTCTCTTTGCAGCCCATGGCAACCACAATTCTACTTCCTGTCTCTGAATTTGAGTACTCGAGGTACCCCATGTAGGTAGGACTGTAAAGTATTTGTCCTTTTTGACTGGCTGATTTCACTCAGCACTATGTCCTCAGCATTCATCCATGTTGTAGAATGCATCAGAATTTCATTCCTTTTTTAAGGTTGAATGATATCCCATTATATGCATATGCCATGTTTTTTTTATCCATTCACCTATTGATGGACTTTTGGATTATTCCCATCTTTTGGTTATTAGGAACAATGCTGTTACAAACACCGGTGTACAAATACCTGTTTTAGTTGCTGCTTTCGATTCTTTTGGGTATATACTCAGAAATGGAATTTCCGGATCATATGGTAATTCTACATTTTATTTTTTAGGAGTCGCCATGCTGTTTTCCACAGCGGCTGGACATTTTACACTCTCACCAGCAATGCACAAGGGTTCCAGTTGCATCACACCCTTGCCAGCACTTACGATTTTTCTGGTTTTTGTTTTTTTGGAATAGCCATCCTAATGGGTGTGAAGAAGATTTTGAAATTATTGAGTTAGGAGCCATTGCATGATTTTAATGAGGGAATGACACAATCCCTTTTCTTTTGAAAAGGATCACTCTGGCTGATGGATGGAGAAGAGATTGAAGGGGAGAAGAAAGCAATGGGGCAGAATAATTTTGAGAAAATTTTGGTGTCCAGGAAAAGAATGATGATGGTATGACCTATGGTAGTAATTCTGAAGAACAGAGGACACAGATTCAAAATATACTTTAGGGTGAGGTGTGGTGGCACATGCCTATAATCCCAGTACTTTGGGAGGCCAAGGCAGTCGGATTACTTGAGGTCAAGAGTTTGAGACTGGCTTGGCCAACATGTTTGAAATGCTGTCTCTACTAAAAATACAAAAATTAGCCAGACACGATGGCGTGCACCTGTAATCCCAGCTACACGGGAGGCTGAGGTAGGAGAATCGCTTGAACCTGGGAGGTGGGGGTTGCAGTGAGCCGAGATGGCACCACTGCACTCCAGCAGCCTGATGGAGACTAGGGAGGCAGGCACCAAATTTGGCAATTAATGCCCATAAAATATTCAGTGAAAACATCAAGAGACAGAAAATTGGATTGGTAACATGGAGACTCAGGAAACCAGCTCAGAAAGGTTAAGTAAGTAACTTAAGTTCACACAGCATAAAATGCAAGTGGCAGAGTCAAGAGGCAAACCTAGGACTGTCTGATTACGAGGCCTGGTCTCACCATTTTATGTCCCTTCCTTCCAGTCAGAGCCCACCAGTCTCCAGGAATTTGGACGGTTGACTGCATTTATCCACTTTGGGAAATCTCTGGTAATAAAAGAGGGACACGCTCAGTAATAAGTGTGAAGTTTAGAACACAAACCTTGCAAGAGCTTTCAAGAATAAATAAAATTCCAACATGGATAGCCTGGGAGGTCACTCTCCCCAGGCTCCGTGGAATTGGTGTTGGGGAGCATACACGTTTGGTCCATGTACAGTACAGCCCCTTTCCACAATGTGGGAGATGAAGCTGGGTCTCGTGCCTGCATATTCCTATCGCTTCCCTGAGTCCTGTGGATGATGACTGGTGAGATAAATCGTGCAGGAAACATGTTTAGTGCGGAAAAAAAATAAAACAACCACAAAAAACCCAACATATTTGGAATGTGATAGACAACGAGTGAACAGACAATCTCACTTAGAAATTGTCTTTAATAGAGTTAATAAATTCAGTTGCCTTTCACTGGGGAGCAATGAACAATTTTATCTCTCCCTAAAGACTCTGGAGTCAAAGGTGGTGTTTAGACTCTTACCCAGGAGTGCTGGTCTCTCATCTGTGTCAGGTACTTGACACAGAGGTATTTTACAGAGGAGAGATGCTAAGTCACGAGAAGGATGAACAGGAAGAGTGATTACAGGCTGGAGGTTAAGAACAGAGATTCCAAAATTTCACAGTACAAGTGGGAACTCACTGACTAGCTGTATGCTTGGCTAATGCTGCATCCTCTCCAACATTCAGCTTCGTCATCTGTAAAAGGAATCCCGTAATGTCTATGTCTCAGGGATCCTGTGAGGGTGAGGTTAGGCATTGCACGTGAAGGGCTTAGCTTAGCAAGTACTAGTTGCTTGCTAATCTTTATTACAATGGCAGTTGAGCACGTGCTTTACCTATAGAGCACACTTTAGCTCTGAGCACCCTAGAGAAAGGAGAGTTTGGCAGTTTAGCAAGGGGCGTCAGGGGATGTAGGAGGATGGCTACACAATGTACACTAAACTCACAATTAGGGAGTATAATCATGCTTTGTTCCGAAATGGCAAGTGTTTTGACAATGTGTCTTTATATCCATTGCTGTTTTTTGTTGTTGTTGTTTGTTTTTTTGTTGTTGTTTTGTTTTTAAGGTGGACTGTCTCTCTGTTGCCTAGCTTGGAGTGCAGTGGCATGATCTTGGCTCACTGCAACCTCCGCCTCCCGGGTTCAAGCAATTCTCCTGCCTCTGCCTCCTGAGTAGCTGGGATTACAGGTGCCTGCCACCATGCCCAGCTAATTTTTTATATTTTTAGTAGAGACAGGGTTTCACCATGTTGGCCAGGTTGGTCTCGAACTCCTGACCTCAAGTGATCCTCCTGCCTTGGCCTTCCAAAGTGCTGGGATTACAGGCGTGACCCACCACGCCCAGCCATCATTCATGGCTGTTTTAAAGAATTAAATACATCACACGACTGGAACAAATTAGAAAAACACTCCAAATTTTTTTCTATGTATATTACTAACATAATTAATGACTTCTGAAGCATCAGCTAATTATAGTTTTAAAAGCCTAGAATTCTTTGTAAGGATAGATGGCATTTTTTTCTGGAATCCTCCTTTTGGGTGGAGGAGAATAAGGCAAAAAAAGCACTGGATTTGGCACTGGGTAGACCTTGATTTGAATCCTAGCTCTTAGCTGTGTGTCCCCTAGAGAAATGACCTAACCTCTCTGAACCTCCTTCTTCATTTATATGATGAGGATGATAATATCTCTTTCATGGGATTTTGCAAGGCACATGAAATGCTTATTACACTGGGTTCATCTTAGGCTATCAATAAATGGTAACTATTAGTAATGTATTAGTCGCTATCTTGAATCTTTTCCCCTTTTTCTCTTTTCTTCTCCTACTATACAGTATGCTTTTCTCAGGTGAAAGGATACAGAAAAAAAAAAAACATTATTGAGCACAGGTCATCAAGTTCCCATGGAATCTTTCAGAAATCAGGGATGTCCTTACTTTTGACACAACTTCCTAAAACAACTCTTTGACCAGCTATAACCCTCCTTGATAGAAGTTACAGATGGAAATGACTGATGAGTTTGTTTATATCCAGTACTTGTATGGTTCAGCCTTTTAACTGATTTGCCTTTTTTTTTTTTTTTTTTTTTGAGACAGAGTCTTGCTCTGTCGCCCAGGCTGGAGTGCAGTGGTGCGAACTCAGCTCACTGTAACCTCCACCTCCTGGGTTCAAGCGATTCTTCTGCCTCAGTCCCGAGTAGCTGGGATTACAGGCACATGCCACCATGCCTGGCTAATTTTTGTGTTTTTAGTAGAGATGGCGTTTCACCATATTGGCCAGGCTTGTCTTGAACTCCTGACCTTATGATCCGCCCGCCTCCGCCTCCCAAAGTGCTGGGATTACAGGCATGAGCCACGGCGCCCAGCCCTGATTTGCTTTTGAAGAACTATCACAAAAATGCAGTTTCTTTCCCCCTGCTCCTCAAGGGCCACTCCACATTTTAATAAGATTTTTCCTGATTAAGAGCAAAGATGTTCTTTTGTTCAGCCAGTGGCAGTTTGACCTTTCCTGACTCCTCCCTGTGGCCGCAGCACAGAGCCTGACTTCTTCCATGAAAGAGCTGTGGAGCTGGCAGGGCCTAGGTGCTGGTAGAGAGCCCTGTGACTGGACCAGTGGCTGGAGGGAGCAGGAAGTGGTCTGCGATGTAAATGATGGGTCTGAGGTCATCAAGCAATCATCAGGTGGTTAGAAATACGGACTTGGGCTTGTGGAAAGTTCTTACGGAAATATGCCAGAGGCGGTGGTCATTTGCACAGAGGTAGGAGGTACACTATGGCATGCACCGATTCACCCACAGGGAGGAAGAGTGTGACCTTGGATGGGAGAACACTGTGGAGGAAGAACTTTGAGGCTGCTTGGCCTTGAAGAGCAGTAGAAGGAACCAAGGAAACTAGCAGCAGGGAGCTCTTAGAGTGTAGACATCCAACAGGAAAAGCACCCAGGGTTACGATATCCAAGAAAGGCCAGAGTCTTGGGTCAGGAGTCAGCATTAGAGAGTGCTGAGCGGTTGGGGATGGAGGAAAGCTCCTGGTGCGGGTTAGCTGTGGAGTTTCTGGTGACTGTTCAAGTATCAGTTTCAGAGCCAGATGGAGAAATGTCATCCTCCAATTACAGGAAGACAGATGTTAACTTGGGGGATCAGGGAGACAGATGTACTCGAGGAATCGGGGGTTGAAGGAAATATTTAGAACAGTCTTCAGTTTCAGTTTTTCGAAAAACAAGGATCTGAAGCAAATTAAATTTTATCAGATAATTATCTTTTTGACAATTTAGGCTACTCTCTGGAGCAGATTATATAAATACAGAGTTTCAGATATACAGAATACTGCTTACACCAAAAAAGCTGCAAAGCAACTAAAATGTTTAAAAAACAATATTAAAATTTCTCACATTTTAACTTGACCTAACACCTCCTAACTAAAATGCTTTTCAACTGCTTTTCTTCAATGCTTTCCTTTATGTTTTTGGAGCAAGGTCTCTCTATGGCTGAGGCTGGAGTTCAGTGGCACTGCAACCTTGACCTCCCAGGCTCGAGTGATCCTCCCGCCTCAGCCTCCTGAGTACCTTGAACTACAGGCACGTGCCACCATGCCCGGCCACCATGCTCTGGCCTGTCTTGGATATTGTAGAATCGAGATCTTGCCATGTCTCTTGGACTCAAATGATCCCCCCACCTCAGCCTCCCAAAGTGCTGAGTTTAGAGAGGTGAGCCGCCACGCCCAGTTGCTTTTTAACTGTTTTCAATCAGCTTCTTGAGTTTTGTTTTCACTGTTTTGAAACTAATTTCAGCCGTCCTATTTATTGTTTTAAGATTTATTTTAGCTTTTATTCTAAAATAAATTCTAAAATGTACTTACTGGAGTTTGTAGTGCCTGTTAATTTTGGTGCATCTGATGAATGTTAGCTTTCCCATGTGCTGTTAGTAACCAACCTTTCTTGCAGCCTGTGACACAGCTTATGGAGACAGCCATGGAACTGCCTTGGATAACACAGAATCAAATTGTAAGAGACTCAGTTTATTCTTTGGTAGAAATCTTTTGGGGGAACATGTTAAAACTTAAAAATCGTATCTATTTTACATATTAAACATTAAAAATTAGGCCAAGTAAAGTAGCTCATACCTGTAATCCCAGCACTTTGGGAGGCCGAGGTGGGAGGATTGCTTGTGCCCAGGAGTTCAAGACCAGCCTTGGCAGTAAAGCGACACTTTGTATCTAAACAAACAAACAAACAAATGAAAAAGACTAGTGGGGCACCGTGGCTCATGACTGCAGTTGCAACTACTCAGGAGGCCGAGGGGAAAGGATTGCTTGAGCCTAGGAGGTAGAGGCTGCAGTGAGCCATGATCACACCACTGCACTCCAGCCTGGGCAACAGAGTGAGAACCTGTTTTTTTAAAAAAAAAAAATGTTAAAAATTAACATGATGGCAATTATGTTACAGTTAATATAAAATGTATTTTAACACTAACCATTATTTTCTAGTTCTCTTGGTTTCAAGTCCAATTTTCTGTCACTAAAGAACCAAATAAGAACCCACTGGTTCTTAGATTTTTAGATTTCCTGAACTGGAATTTAAAAAAATAACATGCTGTGGCTGGTGGCATGGCTCATACCTGTAATCTTTGGGAGCCAAAGTAGGAGTGCTTGAGACCGGGAGTTTGAGACCAGCCTGGGCAACATAGCAAGACCCTGTCTCTACAAATTAGCTGGACATGGTGACATGTGCATGTGGTCCCAGCTACTCAGGAGGCTGAGATGAAAGGATTGCTTGAGCCTGGGAAGTCGAGGTGGCAGTGAGCCAAGATCCTACCACTGTACTCCAGCCTGGATGACAACGCAAGACCCTGTCTCAAAAAAACCCAAAAACTCCAAAAGACAAGCAAAACACCCCCGAACAAACAAACAAGCAAACAATAACAACAAAAACACACTTAAGGGGTGGGTATTATGCATACGCAGAAACGGGGTGGCCAACTTTTAATTTTGTCAATTAAGAGCATTTTTTTTCCGAAAGCTCAATTTATTATTAGCAACAATGGATCAAAGAAATGGCATGATAATGCAAAACTATGTGAGAACATTTAGCTGTATGGAATGAGGTAGGTCTATACTTACTGATAAAGATCTCCAGGATGAATTAAGTTTTAAAAAAAGGCAAGGTGCAGAACAATCGATTGGGTGGATCCATCCATTGCGCTCCCAAGGGTGGATTGGGAGAGAGGGAGACTTACTCTTCATTGAATTCCCTTTTACACCTTTTGAAGTTTGTGTTGTGTGTTCAAAAATAAATACAGATAAATTTAAAGATTAGCTTTGTGAAAAATTCATTCCAGTGTCTTGTTTTTCATTTGTCTCGGATCGGTAAAAGCTTTGTCCTGAGACGAACCAGGCTGCAAACGGGCTTTTAAGACCCTCCATCCTAACTCACTTTCCATTTACCTTCAAATGAGTAAGCTCTCAGGCAGGAGGGGAGAGTCTAGCTGTGCCTTAGTCCCCTCCCCCTGAGAAAATGACACATTACGGAAACTATTAGTTCTTAAGAGGGGAGTTGCTGTTTCCAAGATTGAAGAGGAGATACACTATTTCCAAAGATTCACCTCTTTCCCTTTTCTCCATCCTTGTTTATATAGATGGAAAGGTTCATATAAGGAAACATAGCCTCATAGCATTTTCCTTTTGAGGGTGTTTGTAATGTTCGTGTGTGCCAGAATGCCGGCGTTTACTAATATGTACTACACATTGTGTTTATTTCTGTTTCATCAAGGTTTTGCCAGATTATGGCCTGTCTGTGCCTGATAGTGGCTGTGTTTGTGTATGAGCACAGGGTCATCTGATAACAAATTGTCACATCATGCGATTAAGCGATGTTTAAAATGGGTGTAAGCCAGAAAGTGGTCTGACTCCCAGACCACTTTTAGAAGGTCCCATCAACAAAAGAAAGTTCAAGGTATCTTGGAAGAGGTCATTGATTACAACCGTCTTGATCATTCTGGACTTGTTCCTTCCTGCAGAGACACAATTAAAATAATGTTGTACAGTAGACATTTTTCATTGTTAGAGGAAGGACACTTTTTCAGATGTAAATCAATGCAAAATCTATCTCCTCTTCAGAAAGATAAAAATCCGTATTTTTAGAAGCTCGCTCAATGAATTGTATGAGAGGTGATGCTTTATGACAAGCATCAATGTTCAGTTGCCATTTCTCATGACTTTCGCTGCCACATTTGAGGCCACACAGGCAGGCTGTGAGCATCCTGGGCCAGGGACGTCATGCCTGTCACTTTTCCATGCCTGGTATAGTTTCGCGGCACACAGTAAGTGCCTAGCACATTTCTGTTGACTGAATGAATAAATGTTTCAAACTAATAGTTACTAGGCAAAAAATCTTAACAAAACCTTAAACTTTGATTTGTAATACCCATACTATATTTTTGTATTATTACCTAATTTCTCTGAATTATCAGTGCTATCATCAGCTATAAAACTAAATTGGTCTGGAAAGTATTGGAAGATAGTTTTGTCTGACAGCTAAAGCTCAGGAAAAAATGTCACCCTTATCATTACTGGTTTTGTGCTTAACAGAAAATTCCTTGAATTAAGGTTTATTATTGTCATCATTATTTGTCTCAATAATATGGACATATAAATCACCTTGCTGTAACTCCTTTGAAATTTAAGAAAATGAATAAAAGCAGTGAATTTTCTGTTGTCTTCCATGAAGTCTGGTAATTTTAGTAATCCACTGCCCTATGAGATACAAGGCAACTCTGTTTCCTCTGTAGTCTGTTTTTTCTTCCTTTCTTTCAAAATAACCTGCCATCTTTCCAAAATAAACATGAGGAGGAAATACATGAGTGGGTATGTAATCACCCAGATATTTGGAGCAGCATGCTTCTAAAAAAATGGTAAAAATAGAGTAGTCATCAGAAATTTCTTCTGGTTTTACAGAACTTGTTCTTAATGTTCTTTTCTTGTCTCTATAAGAATTTTTAAAAGAAACATTTACATTAGTGTAAAAAGTTTGCCCAAGTCAAAATTAAACAGCTATTCATCCAAGACTTATTTTCCCACATGAGGATAACCTTAGATTTTTAGAAATTTGGAGTGAACTTCATGAAAATAATTATTTTACAGATTTTTAGCATTCTAGAATTATAATGTCATATTATATTTCAATGCAATATTTATGAGACCTCATTCTGTGATGATCTTATCTAATAACTGTGTTAACTACATAATTACATTACAGGTCAATCATAATATGTATATTTCATATTTATTTTTAGATACTTTGAATTTAAAAGTACTTTTAGGATTTCTTATAATTCTGGAGGGTTTATGATATTTAACAAACATTTAGAAAACTGGGTTACTTAAAAGACATCATCTAATGTAATGACTCTGGTGAATGAGTTCACGACTTTTAGCTTATGGTTCAGAAAATACAAAGATCATTTTTCTCTCTCTTGCCCTTTCTCTTGTCCTCCTTTTTTTCCCTCCTCATTCTCTTCTTCACCTGTCTCCTTTTCATCTTCTGCAAATATTATTTAGCATCTACTCTCTATGTTGAGTTCAACAACAGTTCAGAGTTTTCAGCTGCTGCTCCTGGATCTCAGAGAGGCTGACCTCAGAGTCAAATCCTGCACTCTTTCCAGACGATTACCATAGACAGAAAGAGACCACTTGAAGCATGGTACACATTTATTAATAGAGATCCTACTCTTTGGTGTCTGTGATAATTTGTAGGTAGCTAAGCAAAACTTTTTAAGTATACCACCTACCAATCTAAGGAGAGAGGGGTTCCCAAACAATTTAACAACATCAACAAGATAACAGTGTTTGCTCCTCTGAGGCAAGTCAGCTGCTTTTGCCCAGGCACATCCAAGCTCAGGAGGCCTGAAGATGCTAATTACAGATCATTCTTATCTTGTCACTAAAGTCACAAGGAGGCTTACTTGCAAGCAAATCTTTGTAATTATGGAAAAACAGTTATGAAGGTCTATGGGTAAAGCTAAAACATTAAATTACAAAAAAAATTCTTCAATCTAGACTAGCTACACCTCAAATTTCAAATTACCCAGACAGTAACACATGGTGTGAGTAGATCTTGTCTTCCCTTTGAGTGTTGATTTATTACAATTCTATCCGCTAAAAAGAGCCCATTGTTGACTCTCCTGTGAGTGAGTCCTCTAGCCTGGGTTCTGGAGAGGGAGCTCATGAGGTCATGGCTGGCCCTTCAGGGGGTGAGCAGGGCCAGTTCTGAGGCTGGAGAACTTGACCCCATAGGTGGCATTAGTCATCATTCCTGGAGACTCTTGATCTGAAATGGATTCTCCTTCTCACTGTGGAGCTGGGCCTTGGCCGAGGCTGGAGATGCCCAGGACCCAGGAATTCCACATCATGATCCTTTCTCTGAATAGTTCCGTGGCTCACCTAGCCCAGTCAGTGGAGGTGGCTCAGAAACTGCCCAGTTCATAAACAAGAAGAAAGAAGAAAGGACTGCACCCCCATGTCTGCATGGGCTGTTTCTGTACATATGACACTCTGGGTTCTGGTCTGGATGGTTTCCTGTGGGTGGATGACTGACTAACTGGCCCACCTCACAGTACTTGGCCTCCTTGACTGCTCCTTGAGCCATCAGACTCATCCCCAGGAAACGAGCTCATTCACAATCATTATATCTTTAGTCCATGCATTATGACTAAAGCTCTTGGAGATAAGGAGGAAAAGTTAAAATGCTGAGCCACACTTCTTCTGGGCAGAGCCGTGGAGCATTTCAGACTATAACTTGGAATGGGGCAAGGCAAAACGCCTAGCTTTAATTAGAGAGAGAGAGGCTGGCATTGATGGAGCTAATTATTTCTCGCCGAATTGCTATGCAGGGAAAGTTCACTGTTGGAACTGAAATCCCAGGCCAAGGAACAGTTTACCTGAATTCACACCAGTAACTCTGGGCAGCTTACTAAATATAATGCCTCAGTTTGGATATACCTATAAAAATGGGGATAGAAACACTAATACTTCAAAAGGTCCTTGGAAGTTTTCTTTGCAGGATTAAATGAGTTAATATCTCTAAAGTGCTTACAGCAGAGAATCACAAAGTTAGCATTAAATATAGGTCTATTTCTATAAACACAGGCTGTTATCACTGTTATCACCACTAGTCCATGTTTGAATGCAAGAACTGTAAGTGACTAAAATAACAGAGAAGGGGGAAAAAAAAGAAAAGGAAACTTTTTGGTGACAAGTGATGATAACTTCATGTTTCCTTTAAATCTCACAACACGTTTGTGAAATAAGTAAACAGCTATAGAATAAGTCTAGAGATGCACTGTGCAGCAGGGGCACTATAGTTAATAATATTGTACAGTCATCTCTCCTTGGGGGATTGGTTCTAGGACCCACGAGGATACCAACATCTGTGGATGTTCAGGTCCCTTATATAAAATGGCATAGTATTTGCATATAACCTATGCACATCCCCCATATACTTTCTTTGTTTTATTTTTTGAGACAGAGTTTCATTCTTGTTGCCTAGGCTGGAGTGCAATGGCGTGATCTCGGCTCACTGCAACCTCCGCCTCCTGGGTTCTCTTGCCTCAGACTCCCGAGTAGCTGGGATTACAGGTGTGCACCACCACGCCCAGCTAATTTTTGTATTTTTAGTAGAGACGGGTTTCACCATGTTGGTCAGGCTGGTTTTGAACTTCTGACATCAGGTGATCTGCCCGCCTCGTCCTCCCAAAGTGCTGGGATCACAGGCATGAACCACCGTACCCAGCCCTTCCCATACACTTTAAATCATCTCCAGGTTACTAATAATACCTAATACAATGTAAATAGTGGTTGTATTTTCATTTGTATCATTTTAAAATGTTTATTTTTATTTAAAAATGTTTTCTATTTACAATTGGTTGAATCTATGGATGCTGAATGGGAGGATATGGAAGCCGATTTTATTGTATACTGAAAATATGTGAAGAAAATAGATTTTAGGGATGCTTAATACAAGAAAAAGAAGGTGATGGATACGTTAGTTTGATTGTAGTAATCATTTCACTATTATATGTATATCAAAATGTCACGCCGTATACTTTAAATATATATAAAATAAATTAGAAAATAAGTAAATAATATTTTATGAGAGCCGGGAAAAGAGCTAACATTGTGAGTGAACTAACATTTGCCAGGCATTGTGCTAAACCCATTGCAGATTTAGCTAGTTAAGTTATTGTAACTCCTAAAGACTTATTTGTGTATTTATTATTTCATTTTAAAAAGTATTTGAGCAGCTTACTTAAATTCATAACACAAAATAATAGACAAAATAAGGAAATAAGGACCAAGAGAGAAAAAAGCTAAGAGTAGTAAGATAAATAGAGCAAGGACGATGTATGATGCCTTAGTATAACAGATGAGGATGCTGAGGTTCTGAGAAGTTCTACAGATCGTGTGGGATGTCCTGCTACGGCAGAGCCGAGCTGGGTGTCATTCCCGACTCTGTGGGTTCTGATATAGTTTAGAGTGACTTTTCCAGTTTAAATGGAGCGGAGAGAAGGGGAAGAAAGAGAGCTCAGGCAAAATGGAAATGTAAAACAAGAGAGAAGATGGAAAAGAGGAAAACTAAGTGGTAGAAGAGAGGGAAACAGGAGGTGAAGCGACAGCCACGTCACTGTTGGTTTGTAAGAGTGGGAGCTGCCTGCAGGGATGCAGTAGCTCAGGGGAGGGTGAGGGGCCTCTGCTCTGGGATCTGGGACTTTCTTCTCCTTGGACAGGCATCACTAGGCCCCTGAGGCTTACCCGCTGGCACTTGCAGAATAGCAATAAGCTCCCTAACACAGTGCTAGATTCAGTTCTGGAAACTGAGATTCTGGGCCTCTCTGAATATTTTCAAGTAAAGGGGTGACACGATTGTACCATTAAGTTCCAGAAGCACAGATATTTCCTGTAAGGAGCCATTTTTTTCCACTCCTGGAGAAGCTGGATTCTGGGTCTCAGATGTTCCTGCTTATTTTCATTAGACAGATTCCCTGACCAATTACTGTGTGCCCACCACAGCTGGCCCTTCCTACGGTGGTCCCGCATCCGTGGATGCAACCAATCGTGGATCAAATACACTTTAAAAAATCAATAGGCCGGGTGTGGTAGCTCACACCTGTAATCCCAGCACTTTGGGAGGCCAAGGTGGGCGGATCACGAGGTCAGGAGGTCGAGACCATACTGGTTAACACAGTGAAACCCCATTTCTACTAAAAATACGCAAAATAGCCAGGCGTGGTGGCGGGTGCCTGTAGTCCCAGCTACTTGCGAGGCTGAGGCAGGAGAATGGCATGAACCCGGGAGACAGAGCTTGCAGTGAGCAGAGATCACGCCACTGCACTCCAGCCTGGGCGACAAAGCAAGACTCCATCCCCCCAAAAATAAAAACAAAACAAAAAAAACCAACAATAAAACCTAACAACATAACAATAAAAATAATACCAATAGACTACTTACGTAACATCTACATTGTCTTAGATATTATAAGTAATGTAGAGATAATTTAAAGTATAAGGGAGTTTGTGTGTAGCTTGTATGCAAGTGCAACCCCATTTTATGTCAGGGACTTGAGCTTTGCAGATTTTGGTATCCTCTGGGGTCCTGGAGCCCAGCCTTCGGGGATACCGAGGAAGGACTGCATTGGCATGTGGAAGGAAGAAGGTTAATAAGGTACAATCTGGTGGAGAAGACAGACGTGGAGCTTACAGCTAAAGTACAGTTGAGTAAATGCTCCTCTGAGGATGCACTTCTATCACTGAGCTTTGGGGGCCCTGAAATGGTGCATCCCACTCTGCCTGGGGGCAAAAGTCAAGGCTTTAGGAGAGGACAGCACGCGTAGCTGGCTCAAAGGGCCATGTCAGGTGAGGAAGGGAGGGGTGGGAAGCCAGCAGAGAGTTGCGTGGGCCAACCCTGTGGCCCCAAAAGGGACTGTGAGATCAGTCTGCCAGGTCCCAGACCAGCAAATGGGGAGGTGGAGAGAAGGGAGGAGGAAGAGAGGTGTGAAATGAGGCTAGAAGGTGGGTTCCAGCCACTTGTTAGTGATCTTCTACATTAGTTTCTTACATAGACTCTGCTTGCTCCAGCAATGACCATGGCCTGACCACAGTGTTCATTTACCTCCTGTAGCCAGCAGGGCCTGAGCTAAAGTCTGAAAGCAGCCTGGTGTGATTGTCGCTCCAGCAGCCTGGCCACGCAGCCCCTTCTTGGGAGTGTGGGGGACTGCCGCAGGGTCTGAGAGAACTAGTGGGGCCTGGGGAAGCCTCCACGGAGAGGAGGGCCCAGTGTAAGGAAGGTGTGGCGATGAAGGGACACTCGTATTTGAGGCACGATTGTTAGGATTTGGAGCAGTGCTGACGCTTGGTATTACAGCTTGGGAGACCAACCAGGTAGCGATTACACACATTTCTGTTAAATTGAAGAATCTCAGCTTACTATAGGATGAAAACCATTTCCCAAGAACTCCAGTTCTGTTTTGAAATAGTCTAACTTCGTTTGTGTTCTGGAGAAGCACGCGGCACATTGGACAAGCTAACACTGTGGCGCTGCTGTCACCTGTTAGCCATATTGTCTGTGGCAAATCACCCGCTCCAGAGCCTCTCACTCCTTATCTACAAAACCTGGATGATATTGAGTCCCACAGACTTGAGAATCCCGTTTATAGTTTTTGTGAGTGAGGGCTGACCGTGTGTTAGTGCCCTGTGACAAGCAGAGAGAGGTCCGGTCAGCACGTGGCTCTGCTCCTCTCCCCTCAGCCCTTCCTATTCCTCTCCCTTCTTCCCTCTCTTCTCCCTCCTCCTCCTCTTCCTCTTCCTCATTGTTCTCCATCTTCTCCTCCCCTCTGATTCCTTCTCCTCTTCTTCCTCTTCCTTTCCTCCTTCGTCTTCCTCTGCTTTTTCTTCTTTTCCATAGCTAGATTCTGCAATTCAGAGAAACTGGGTATTTGTTTTCTTGTAAATAAGAAAAGACAAGTAAGCAATTTCTGCACTTTTATTTATGGGTGTAGAATTTAGCTAACTGAATAAATAGATATTTAAGTTTTAATATTTAAAACCACTCTTACAGTATCCTTTTGTCTCAATTGGTCTAAGTATTTCGAGTTCCCATTTTCTCATCAATTTCAGAT
The DNA here is from genome assembly GCF_003255815.1 of Theropithecus gelada. Classification (NCBI taxonomy): domain Eukaryota; kingdom Metazoa; phylum Chordata; class Mammalia; order Primates; family Cercopithecidae; genus Theropithecus; species Theropithecus gelada. The sequence goes on from NC_037676.1 coordinate 56,570,902, forward strand.
AATCAGGGTTTGGTATTTGGAAAGTGCTGATGGCCCATGTGCAGTGAAAACTCCCATGTGACTGTGTGACCGTGTGATCAGGCACAGAGGCGTGCTCCCCGCCTTCTCACGCTACACGTAGTCAGGGTGCTGGCAGCTCCCCAAGGCCTTCCCTGCTCCCCTGGCCCCACCTTACCCGGGCTTCCATCCCACCAGAGCTGGAACCCAGGGTTCCCACCAGCCTCAGTCCACATACGGAACTTGGAGTGAGGTAGGCTGGCCTCTCTCCTTTACTAGACTGGATCTCAAAAGCAGGGCTCTTGTTCTAGCCATGGTTTTATTCTCTCTCCCAACACAAGATCTGGCACAAAGCAACCACTGAGTGACTGAAGGGCAAGTGTGAGTGTGTGTGTGTGTGTGTGTGTGTGTGTGAGGCATGTGGGTGGAGAGGAGGCTGTTACTAACTCTGTCTTCAAGAAGTGACTGTGGACCATGTGCAACCAGGGTTACTTGCCAGACATGTGCAGAGGAGACCAAACCTCGGGGGGAATTTGTCACCTCATTAGCACAGGCTCATCTCCCGAGTTTTTTCTAGCAAAACTTCTGCACAGATATTTCACCCCAGGACTGGAGCTCTTTTAAGGTGGAGAGAGCACTGAGCTACCAGATGCCTCTCCCCTGCCAGTGTGGACCAGAAGCACCATATTCTTTGCCCCCTTGATGGAGTCTAAACTGTTGGCACAGGAAATGATTTGTATTTTAACAGGCATGCCTAAGAAATGTGTGGGGCTGGCCATGGTGGGGAGATGGAGCAGTCCCTGGGTCTCTTTAGGGGCTAGAGTGTGATCATCTGCCCTGTTACTGAGGCTCAGCACTCCTTCGTTCCTTTCTTTTTTTTCTTTTTCTTTTTCTTTCTTTCTTTTTTTTTTTTTTTTTATTTGAGATGGAGTCTCACTTTGTCGCCCAGGCTGGTATGCAGTGGTGTGATCTCAGCTTACTGCAACATTTTCCTCCGGGTTCAAGAGGTTCTTCTGCCTCAGCCTCCTGAGTAGCTGGGATTACAGATGGCTGCCACCACACCCAGCTAATTTTTTGTATTTTTAGTAGAGGCAGGGTTTCACCATGTTGGCCAGGCTGGTCTGGAACTCCTGGCCTCAAGTGATCTGCCTGCCTCAGCCTCCCAAAATGCTGGGATTACAGGCGCAAGCTACCGTGCCCGGCTCCTTGGTCCCTTTCCTTGGCTTCTCTGCACAAATCTGCTCAGCTTGGATATTGTCTCAGAAATAAGAGAGAGGGGAGCATCCCAGGCTGGTGCTGATGTCGCTCCCCCTGGGAACAGCTTTATCTCTGTTGTTTCTAGCACGTAGGCTTTGTAAATAAACCAGGGTCTGGACTTCCCTGCTTTGTTAGTGCAAGCTATCATCGCAGCTTGGAGCCGCCTGGCCTTTCTGTCAAAGACACTTGATTATGTGTCGTCTAGAAGCTACCTCCTACCCGGGGAGGGAGGCCAGCTTGCCTGGTGGCGGTGTCTGCAAGGTGGGCCACAGTTTATATTGTCTCCTCTTTTGATTTTTTGACCTGATGGGAATTCAGTATTTTAAAACAAAGTTATAGGCCAAATTCCCACAAACAGAGAGATGCTAAATTGCTTCCAGTCTTCTGGTAAATTACCACGTTTCCCATTGCCCTTGGAATGATCTTCTAAACACTCTGTTCTCTAATTGGAATATTCATTAGGTGTTGTCCACCTCAGATCAGATATAACTCCCAGAGAAAAAAATGACTGCCAGGCTGAACAAAGTGTCACCCCCAAACAGGAAAGAATAAAATGCCCATTTCTTTTAAAAATTGTGGTAAAATGCATATCTCATAACATAGACATTCCTCACTTAATTATTTCTAAGTATACAACTCAGTGGCGCTGCATAAATTTGCAATGTTGGGTGTCCATCACCACTGTCTAATTCCAGAACATCATTTCTATCACTTCACATATTCCCTCCTTTTAAAAGTTAAGATTTTGTTTACCTAGCAAAAATAGCAAAGCAATTTCAATCAACCGGTGAGCAGCACCAATTAGTTCATAAAATATCTACATTATATATTGACCATCCACAAGAAACTGTAAGTTGATTGAGTTCTTGGGACGGACCATTATGAAGAGATTTTTGCAAAATGTACATCTATATAAGCTATAGATATGGATAGATAGATAAATATTTAAGAAAATAAGTAGATAAATGCTTATATGGATTAAATATATTTGGAATAATATTTATAAAAAGATGGGCAGATTTTATTGACTGTATTAAAATTTCAGAAATTTTCCTTATTTGAAGGGAAGATTAAAAATTTGATGTGTAGAATATTTTGAAGAAATACAATTTTATTGTTTTTATGTTCATAGAGTAATTCTAATAAAAAACGGAAGGCAGAATATGTTTGATTATTTTACTTAATAAACATAAATATATCGATAGGGAGATGGGGAGATATAGATATGTAGTAATATTGTTTATCTTGATTACCCAATAAGAAGATAAAAATCACAAGTAATGATCACATTGATGATTTCATAGCAATATTTCTAATGATGATTTTCTATATGATGATTTTCTAAGAATTTTCCCTGTTTATCGATTCTACTTTTAAACAGGAGTTTCTCAGGTTACTTTTAAATTTTTCCTTAACAAGTACTGTCGCAGGAAATGCAAAGTTAAATTTCCTTGAATCATGACAGATTCCAAGTTGTTAGAGCCCTTACACATCACTATGTGAGCAATTATTCTTCAGCCACTCTCATTAACTGGTAGCTTTGTAGCAAGATTGTCTCATTCAATAGAGACTGCTCTTTCTTTCTAGGCTGCTGAACTCTGTAACTAGCCTCTCAAGTAGCTGAAACTATAGGCACGTGCCACCACGTCTGGCTAATTTTTCTATTTTTTGTAGAGATGTGTCAATATTTCTAAAAAAGTGACATGTTAAGGAAGTTATGTAAGTCACAGTTTGTTTTCTATAGAGTATTAGATATCTACTATTGGACATGCCTTTGCAAATTAACCTTGCCTGTCTCAGACACCATCATTCTATAATTCATGGATGATCTCTTGATTGTTTCCTTCCCTATTTTTTCTAAGTGGTGGGTCTTTTCTCCAAATTTCCATTACCTTATTTTTGAATCTCTAAATTCGCCTCTTTTGTTTGTCAGTTCCCAGGTCTTCTATAATTGAACTGCAGCATTATGTTTTGTTAATGGGGACTGTCTATAATATCACAAAGCCTGTATATCTATATAACTGGAGCAAACGAAAGAATCAACCAAACTGCATAATGGATGCAAGAATTTTTCTTATCTTATTCTCTGTGTATTTCTCTGCTATTATTTCATTATTTTAAAAATATTGTTAAAAGTCACTAATCTAAGTCCATAAGTCAGAGACTTTAGGCTTTTTTTTTTTTTTTTTTTTTTTTTAAGACAGTCTTGCTTTGTCACTCAGGCTGGAGTGCAGTGGCACAATCATGGCTCCCTGCAGCTTCGACCTCCTGGGCTCAGCTAATCCTTCCACCTCAGCCTCTCAAGTAGCTGAAACTACAGGCACGTGCCACCACGTCTGGTTAATTTTTCTATTTTTTGTAGAGATGGGGTTTCTCCATGTTGCCCAGGCTGGTCTCGAACTCCTGGGTTCAAGTGATCCACCTGCCTCAATCTCCCAAAGTTGCTGGGATTTCAGGCATGATCCCTGGCATCCAGCCAGATTTTTTATAATAAATTAGAATTGAGACTCAACTTCTTTATTTCTTTATTTATTTTTTTGAGACAGAGTCTTGCTTTGTCATGCAGGTTAGAATGCAATGGCACGATCTCGGCTCCCTGCAACCTCTGCCTCCTGTGTTCAAGTGATTCTCCTGCCTCAGCCTCCCGAGTAGCTGGGACTACAGGCACCTAACACCATGCCCAGCTAATTTCTGTATTTTTAGTGGAGACAAGGTTTCACTATGTTGGTCAGGCTGATTTCGAACTCCTGACCTCAGGTGATCCACCTGCCTTGGCCTCCCAAACTGCTGAAATTACAGGTGTGAGCCACCGTGCCCGGCCAACTTCATTATTTCTGAAGTTGAAATTTTATCTGCTTTCATGTACCTGGTTTACTGGCAATGCTATCATACAAAAGAATTTTCCAGCTGTTCATAAATAGGTGTGGTTTTAGCTTTAAGTACGGTGGGTTAAACACACACCTTTTCTTGTTTCCTCTCATTTCTCCTTGTAAATTTTACCAACCCTTCCAACTTCATCTCTCTGTAGGAAGACTTCCCCGACAACATGAACCTCACCTTATCCTTTACTCTCAATTTTCTTTCAGTTTCAACAATAACTCAGGCTACTTCCTTGGATTTTCTAAGATGTGCCTTGAGTATGAAATCAAGGTAATAATCAAAATGAGCTCCTAAAATTATGAGGAGAATTCAAGAAACGAATGTATATAAGGTGCACAGTTTCTTTCCTATGGCCTGCTCTCCCTAATGGTAGCTCTCATCATTTAACCACTCAAGGGCAGGCACATCATATTACTTTACAAATTAGCTCTCAAAGGGAGATTTGTTAACTTGGTATGGAAGTTCCTAAGACAGGTCATAATGAAAAGGAGAGTTAGGGTGACTAGCAGATAAAATCTATGACTATCAGCTCTTCATTCTGAAATAACCCAGAAAAGACAAAAGTGAGACTTCAGTGAAAGGCAACAAACTGATGAGAGTTGGGCAAGTCTCTTTTTTTAAAAACTGTGGTAAAATAAAATTCATCATTTTAGCCATTTTTAAGTTTACAGTTTAATAACATTGAGTACATTCATGTTTTGCAAACCTCACCACCATCCATCTTCAGAATTTTTCATCTTACCAAACTGAAATTCTACGTCCATTAAACAACTCCCTAGTCCTCCCTCCTCCCTCCCCGGTAACCACCATTTTACTTTTTGTGTCTATGAATCTGACTCCTCTTGGTACCTTATGTAAGTGAAATCATACATTATTTGTCCTTTTGTGACTGATCTATTTCATTTATCCTAATGTCTTCAAGGTTCATATGTGTTATAGCATGCGTCAGACTTTCCTTCCTTTTCAAGGTTGAATAATATTCTATTGAATGTGTATGCCACATTTTGCTTCTTCATTTATCCATCAATGGACATTTGAGTTGCTTCTACCTTTAGGCTACTGTGAATAATGCTGCTATGAACATGGGTTGATATCTGAGTCTCTACTTTCAGTTCTTTTCGGTATATACCCAGAAATAGAATTCCTGGCTCACATGGTAATTCTATGTTTAATTTTTGAGGAATTGTCATACTGTTTTCTATAGTGGCCGCACCATTTTACATTCCCATCAGTAAGATGCAAGGTTTCCTATTTCTCCACATCCTCACCAACACTTTTGTCAAGCCTCTTGACTTTTGAGTGTCTCAGGATACACGAGTTAAGAGGTATTAAGAGGACTATGAGTCGCCATTTGTTAACATGTGAGAATATTGAGGTACTATGAAAAAATTGTCAAAGATAGCTTGATAATTATCAAAGAAAGAACATGGGAATCAGTAAGTTATGGTGATTCCAAGCCCAGCTTTGTAATCAAATCACACGTGTCCTTGAATTCTTGATTTCTGGTGTGGCACCAGCTAGCTGTAGAAACTTGGGGAAGTGTTGTGACTTCAGTTTACTTATGCATAGAAGAAGGATCACTGTACTTAGCTTGTGGGATTGTTAAGGAATTTAAATGAGATAACCATGGTGGAATACCTAACAGTGCTGCCCACATAGAACTCTGAAAATGGCAGCTTTTGTTACTGTTCTGGAGTTTCTTCTTCTCCTTAATAAGACGATTAATTAAGAATGCCATCTTTTGTTAGATCAGTCACTACATACTTGAAATGCTCCTTCAGTCTACAAACGCGTACATACACAGAAACTTCAAACATTTCATTTTTATCTGATCTGGAAGATGAGAATTTGATGTAAGATTAGAGTAGTTCCAGGAAACAAGAAGTTAGAAGCTAATATGATCTAAAGACAGACAGGTAATACTTTACGGCAGTTAGATAGATGGAATATTGCTCAATGATAATGGTTTGGAAGCCCACACAAAAATGGACGATGCCTCTGGAGAAAGATCTGGATCTATGTAATTATTTCTTCCTGTTGTGGTTGGCTAAAGATCTGGAGTTAGATGGAAAGAGAGTTCATCCAGGCGAGACATGAGGCAGCTTAACTAACCCAAGGAAAGACACTTAATGATAGACTTCAACGGAAAGAAAACTCAAAATTCCTGAATAGGGAGAACAGAACATTAATTCTCCTTTTTTTTAATATTGTTGTTAGTTTTTTGGATGTTAGAAGAATTATGTAGGCTGGATGTGGTGGCTCACGCCTGTAATCCCAACACTTTGGGAGGCCGAGGCGGGTGGATGGCTTGAGCCCAGGAGTTCGAGACCAACCTGGGCAACACGGTGAAACTCTGTCTCTACTAAAAATACAAAAAATTAACTGGGCCTGGTGGTGCACGCCTGTAGTCCCAGCTACTCGGGAAGCTGGGTGGGAGGATCACTTGAGCCCCAGAGGTTGAGACTGTAGTAAGCCAAAATTGTGCCACTGCACTCCAGCCCAGGGAACAAAGTAAGACCCTGTCTTAAAAAAAAAAAAAAAAAAAAAAGAAGAGGAAGAAGAAGAATAATTATGGAAAAAAAAAAAGGCTTCTCCACATGAAGAAATAGAGATAATAATTACCTGAATTATGTATCTAAGTAGTAAATGATAGACCCGACAAAAGAAATCAAATTTTCAATTCCCTTGGTTGGGTGCAGTGACTCATGTCTATAATCCCAGCACTTTGGGAAGCTGAGGCGGGCAGATCATTTGAGGCCAGGAGTTCAAGACCTGCCTGGCCAACATGGTGAAACCATATCTCTACTAAAAATACAAAAATTAGCTGGATATGGTGGTGCGTGCCTGTAATCCCAGCTACTCTGGTGGCTAAGGCAAAAGAATCGCTTGAACTCAGGAGGTGGAGGCTGCAGTGAGTGGAGATGGCACCGCTGCAGTGAGTTGAGATGGCATCGCTGCACTCCAGCCTGGGAGACAGAGATCTGAGACAAACATGTAGTGTTTTTCTTTAATGTAGGACTTGATTGTATATTTTACATAATACATATGAATTTCGTACATAAGTAAGACAAAATTCAATTTTCTAAAGTACATAATATTGTGGGAAAATGACTATGGAATACCAATAGGAATTCTCTTCAAAACCTTTTCAAGTTTGTTATTTTTTTTTATTTTGAGACGGAGTCTCGCTCTGTTGCCCAGGCTGGAGTGCAGTGGCTCGGTCTTGGCTCACTGCATGCTCTGCCTCCCGGGTTCACGCCATTCTCCTGCCTCAGCCTCCCGAGTAGCTGGGACTACAGGTGCCCACCACCACGCCCGGTTAATTTTTTTTGTATTTTTTAGTAGAGATGGGGTTTCACCGTGTTAGCCAGGATTGTCTTGATCTCCTGACCTCGTGATCCACCCGCCTTGGCCTCCCAAAGTGCTGGGATTACAAGCGTGAGCCACCGTGCCCCGCCAAGTTTGTTATTTATATACTCAAACACAGCTATGCATGTACATGCATGTACACCATTGCTCTTCCTAGAGACATTAGGAAAGAAACTCGTATCATAACAAAATCTCTGTGATGTCCATTTTCCATCTTGATTTTTGGAGCCATGTTTCAAAAAACTCTTGCTTTCTCTTTGATACAATGAAAGTACACATTTTTTTAAAAATCTTTTTTTTTTTTTTTTTTTTTTTTTGAGACAGAGTCTTGCTCTGTCACCTCGGCAGGGAGTGCAGTAGCGTGATCTCAGCTCGCTGCAACCTCTGACTCCCGGGTTCAAGCGATTCTCCTGTCTCAGCCTCTCGAGTTGCTGGGACTACAGGCATGCGCCACCACACCCGGCTAATTTTTGTATTTTTAAAGAAAGCTGGAGAAAGGTTTTATTCTTTTTTTTTTTTTTTTTTTTTTTTGAGACGGAGTCTCTCTCTGCAGCCCAGGCTGGAGTGCGGTGGCTGGATCTCAGCTCACTGCAAGCTCCGCCTCCCAGGTTCACGCCATTCTCCTGCCTCAGCCTCCCGAGTAGCTGGGACTACAGGCGCCCGCCACCTCGCCCGGCTAATTTTTTTTTTTGTATTTTTTAGTAGAGACGGGGTTTCACCAGATTAGCCAGGATGGACTCGATCTCCTCACCTCGTGATCCGCCCGTCTCGGCCTCCCAAAGTGCTGGGATTACAGGCTTGAGCCACTGCGCCCGGCCTGAAAGGTTTTATTCTGAGAAAGGAGAGAGGTAGAGATTGAAATTGGTTTACCAGACCCAAAGGTGTTGTTGGTTTATGTCTTTAAAGCAGGGTTTCCAGCTCTAAAAGTTACCTGAACTTCGTTGATATAGAATCTTCGTGAAATTCCTGAAAGGTAACTCAAGCCAACTCAGCACCCAACTTTTGATGACATGAAGCACACCTATGGTATGTGGAGGTCTCGCTGACCCAGTGGAATGCTACAGATTGATATTTCTTTTGTTGAACAGCCTGTGGTTTCATTAATTTCATTGACAGTCATTCTGAGTGAAATTTATGAAGGCCACAAAGTAGAGTTAGTGAACCGCATGAAATGTCAGCGTGCCCACTTTGAGCTTGGCCATCTCATTTCTCTCTTTCCCCTCCACCCATACTGTTTGCTTTGGCAGGTGACTATTTTTCTAATCTAATTTATAACGCTTCAACATTTTGCCATGACCTCACTTGAGCTTCATTTCTGACAGCCTTGGAAGGACTTTAATTCCACTCACCACCAGGTATGTATTCCTGGTAGGTGGACATTTTGTTTTTCATGTAGGCACCAAACCAAAAAAAAAAAAAGGAAAACAGGTCTCAGAGGCAGCATCTACAAAACCACTTTCCTGAGTTTGATATCAGATAGACTCTTTATCAGTTCATGATCACACTAAGCAATTGCTTTTCTGCTCATAATCTGTTTCCTTCTCCTTTAATAAGCCAGCATTCTGCCGTCAGACTTGACCCATCTGCAGAATGTGTTTTTCTAGCCCTGGTCCTGTATTGGACTGGGTTCACCAAAACTCAGGAGACAGTCTGGGGGCTTTTGCTGGCGTGGTTGAGAGAAAGGCATCGTTACTGTTTCAGCCAGGTCTGCAGTTGTGAGTCTTAATCTTGGAGTTGCTGGAAGCAGCCCCGCCACTGCGAGGGCAGAGGCTATTTGAGAATGAGCCACCAGGGAGGACAGCAGGCTGTGCCCTGGAGTCCAGGCACCCACCCCGCACTTCCCCCTGGATGGGCATGAAACGCTGTTTTCCCTCGTGTCAGTTTCAGCTGGATTTTCCGTCATTTGTAATCTGAAAAGTCCTGGTTAATAAAATATTTTTAGAGAAAATTAGTTTATTATCTTTCTGAGATAATTTGAGTACACAGTACTCTAGGGCTGACATCTTAATTTGTGTGTTTAGTAAATGCCTTTTTCCTCCAGTAAAAAAGTATCTACAGGCAAGTGGCATAAACTAAATTATAGGAATTACAACTGAGAGTGTGTTGTGATGCCCTAGTACTAATAATAAATGTAAATATTTTTGTTTTGATGAATTTAGTGTTCAGATTAGGTGTCTTACATATTATGCCCAGGTGTAAAGATAAGCATGTAGCCATTAATTAAAGTTATTAAATGTGTAAGTATTCTTAATTAGATGATTTATCAAAGACAAAAAGACAAATGCTATCTAACTGTAACCTGATACATCAAATCTATTAACATGACAATAGGATAGCCAAAATATGGAAAAAATTAAAAAAAGAATATATTCAGTCTCTCAGAATTTATTTTATTTTTATTTTTATTTATTCTTTTTTGAGATGGAGTCTGGCTTTGTGGCCCAGGCTGAAGTGCAGTGGCTCCATCTGGGCTTACTGCAACCTCAAGCGATTCTCCTGCCTCAGTTTCCTGAGTAGCTGGAATTACAGGTGCTCGCCACCACGCCCAGCTAATTTTTGTATTTTAAGTAAAGATGGGGTTTCGCCATGTTGGCCAGGCGGGTCTCAAACTCCCGACCTCAGGTGATCCACCCATCTCGGCCTCCCAAAGTGCTAGGATTACAAGCATGAGCCACCACACCCGGCCTCTGTCAGAATTTTAAGCAAGTAATGATTACTATAAAGCAATACTGAGCATTTCAATCAATACCTAAGTTTATTGCATCTGTACTTTCAGCATTTCAGTACTCTGTGTGAAATACATACAAATGTTTACTTTGAATGAGAAAGTCACTACAAATTACAAATTTTAAAAAGTTAATGCATCACAAAATGATAACAAAATAAAAAAATAGCATTTTATTAACTAATTCTACACATCTCTATAACACTTTTTCCTTCGTACTTTAATGGCGTACTCTTCAAACACCTCTCTATATAACACTAATTTTGTAATACAATTTTCTATAAAGAGAATATAGAGATGGACTAGTCTTTCCTTTAGCATGGTTGATAGATTCTTTTTAAACAACAGTTTTGATAGTGTAGAAAAATTTCTTTCAGTTTTACAACTTGTAATTGGTAATATTATGCAAATCTTTATAATTATCATCAAATTTGGAAAAATCTCTATCAGTTTCTTTCATGTATGAGTGTAGGATTTTAGGGCATTTCTAGTTTGCTTGTAAAGTAGTTTTAAATGCTTCTAGAATGGACAGCGCATTATCAGTTTGTCACTGCTGCTCTCCTTGGAGTGGTGTCATGGATTTTGGATGTGTTCATTGATGGATTTTGTGTAAGCTCCGCTGTAGGTGTAAAACGCTCATGTCAATCCAATGCTGTCTGAAGAAGTATGGCGGTGAGAAGGCAGGGTGGGAGGACACAGAGGTCTTATCTGATGACTGTAAGAGATCTTATTTTTTCAATTAAAAAATACATTGAACACGGGCTGGGTGCAGTGGCTCACACGTGTGATCCCAGCACATTGGGAGGCCAAGGCAGGTGGATCACCTGAGGTCAGGAGTTTGAGACCAGGCTGGCCAACATGGTGAAACCCCATAACCCCATCTCTACTAAAAATACAAAAAAATAGCCCAGCATGGTGGCGAGTGTCTGTAATCCCAGCCACTCGGGAGGGCGAGGCAGGAGAATCACTGGAACCTGAGAGGTGGAGTTGCAGTGAGCCGAGATCATGCCATTGTACTCCAGGCCCGGCAACAGAAGGAGACTCCGTCTAAAAAGAGAAAAAAGAAAAAAAGAAAAAAACGTTGAACACAATACTAATATCCTTCCCAGCGTCTTGGAGTCTTGGAAGGGGCCTGTGTAAGTGGGGGTACTGAATTTCACTAACTTCAGATGTAGTCACCTCTGGACAACACTGAAGATTAGAACAAGTTGGGCTAAATCTCAGTTCTAGTCTGCTACTTAGAAAATGACACATACTTCCTAGAAAAAGAATCATTCTAGAATTCCTCTGTGCTTAAAGGGGCCCATTTGGTAGAGGGGAAGTTCAGGCTCTGAAGCCAGCCTTCGCTTCTGAGAGCTGAATAATCCTGCTGAGAACAGAAGGAGCTATTCTGCCCAAGCTGTATCGTTGGCAGGTCTTTTCTATGCAATAAAACAAAAGCTGTGCTTATATAGGAGCTGGTAAAGGATGTGCCCTGTGCTTCTATGCAGTGCTGAGATTTGAAAAAGGCTCTTGAGATGTATCTGGATGAATTGGAGGTTTGCCATTGCTGGCCTTGTCAAATGGCAGCATGGCCATTCCAGAGGGAACTGTGTCCATGCCCCTGTGTCCTGTCCACAGTTGGTGTGGTGCGTGAGTGAGGTTCTCATAAAGAATGAGGGAGGAGTTGCTGGTCCCCATGGACGTGATGAGCTAGAGAACACAATGACCCATGTCCCAGAGGTGGTGAGGAGGCCGGGGCCAGAGAGCCATCAGACACCAGCAGGACAAAGTGAAGGCAGGAGCATTTTTGAGGCTTTTTGTTTTCTCTTGTCTTTGATTTCATATGCTTGTTCATCACCTCCTCCCTTAAAAGATGGATTTGTTCAAGATGAAGTGTCCATGTTTCCTATTAGGAAAAGCATAGTTTATACTTGGATGAAGAATAGTTTCTTACTAGAACCCCTACTGCAAGACATGAAGAATATTTAAGGAGGTTTTAGACGCTTTCTCAGAAAATAGCCCGGGGTTTATGTGCATTGGTGGGCAGCAAGCAGAGTGGTCCCCACGCATCTCTGCATGCAACTGGTAAGCAGTGGCCTTTCACTTTTGGGCGCTGGTCTCTAGAAGGTCCGTCAGTGTCGCTCTGTGACTTAGCGGTGCTCTGAGCTGAAGAGTGTGCAGTACCTGCAAAAGGACATCCCTCGGGCATCTGCAGACCCTGAATGTCAGTTCTGAGAGAAACTGCCTCAGTATTTATCTGTAAAATAAGAGATGCAAGTTAGATAAACTCTACTGCCTTATCAGCATTCTGATTGTAGTGTGCTTGGTTGATCTAGGCCCAGGTCCGGCAGATGAGCCAAACCCAAACGTGCTCTCCAAGGATTCCCCTCTTTCCTCTTTTCTTACATATCTGCTATGTCCACTAGTCTGTGAGCTTCTGGAGACCAAGGCACAGGTCTCTTCATTTTTGAAACCCCCAAAACTTGCACAGCATGTGGTATAAAGTATATGCTCAATGAATGAGTGTTCTTTGTATTTCAGTTTTTTAAAAAAAGATCATGAGCTGGCTGGGTACGGTGGCTCACACCTGTAATCTCAGTACTTTGGGACGTCAAAGCTGGTGGTCAAGGATGACCTAAGGTCAGGAGTTCTAGACCAGACTGGTCAACCATGGCCAACATGGTGAAACCCTATCTCTACTAAAAATACAAACATTGGCTGGGTGTGGTACTGCACGCCTATAATCCCAGCTACTTGAGAGGCTGAGTCAGAAGAATTGCTTGAACCCAGGAGGCAGAGGTTGCAGCGAGCCGAGATCGAGACACTGTACTCCAGCCTGGATGAGAGAGCAAGACTCCATCTCAAAAAAGAAAGAAAGGAAAAAAAAAGATCATGAGCTATGATTGGTCATATATTTGGATTAAACCTCAGGTCCATAGAACCAATTGTCTCTACCTATAATGCCCCCAAGCATCCTGGTCACACAGACCAGAGACCAAACTAATTTCTGTCTCTCTCTAACCTGGCTTTTTTTTCTGACTTCCCATCAGGTAGCCCAAGCAGAACTATGGGGGATCATTTTAGACCCTCTGTCTCCCTCATCCTTCATTATCCCATTATCCCACCATCCATGTCCCACTGACCCAGTCCCTAAAGTCCCTCTTGTTCGACCCTGCATCCTCAGTGCTTAAGTGACATGGCCTGACATGGCAATTGCTCAAATGACTATTGGTAGAATAAAAAAATAGTGTTATTTAGGGTGCTTGCAGAACCATGTATGTTTACAACCCTCAATAATACAATGAATTGTCATTTGTTTGAAGTGGCCTAAGTCTGCAGGTCTGAAAGTAGAGAGAACCCATATGTGATTTGCGTATTTCTTCTCAGTGTTGTGACTTGACTTTGTAGAAGAGTGGCCTTTACTCTGGGATTCATGCTCCACCCACAGTGTGTGAAGACTTTCCAAGAGGTGCCTGGCGTGGATAGTCCCTGCAGTCAATTTCCTACCTGCCCTGCCCATGTGCTAGGACCTGGTTTCTTTAGCCAGCTGACCTAAAGCTGCTCAGCGTCCTTTGCCACCTTTGCTTTCTCAGGGACCCTGATCCCAGTTGACAAGAGAAGGGCATTCTGCTCTGATATGTTTCCTCGAGGTATAAACATCTCCTAGGCATCAAAAAAGAAGCCATTGGAAATGTTGCCTTCTTTAACCAAATTAACATCTCCACCTCAACATTTCATACTTCCCACAAATTTTTCTGTCATATTTTAAGAATTATTCATCAAAATTGGGAAATGTATTGTTTTGCCAAATTACATACTAGCAAAAATTGTGTTGATTATTCCATCCAGAATAAACTTTTTAATATTTACAGCCATTCGGTCACAGGAATTATTTAACATGTTAAGTTTCAATGTACATTCTTTTCCAGGGATATATGGGATATATGATAGTTGATCATAAAATAAACTCTCAAACATCTGAAGATATTATGTTAAAATAAAGTTCTGAAGGGGCATGGAGTGGAATATAGCTCTTGAAGAGGAAATGCATTGGTGTAAAATTTCTGATTTTTACTGAAAATCTGGTTCCAGTATTTTAAACAGATAGTGGTCGGTAACAAATGACTGAAGTGTTTATTCCATTGGATGCGTTTGAAGATGAGAGAAATAATTTTATTTACAAATGTTAATATTTAAACATTTCGAATACACTGGAAATCACATCCTTTGCAACAGTTTAGATTTAAGATGGAAATTTTTAGATGGCATTGCACCAGTGTGCAAAGTGAGAAGGTAGCTTTTCAAAATTCTTGAAGGGGGTATGTGTTTTAGTCACTTTGTAGATGAAGCCATAATATTAAGCAAAGAAAACGTCTCTTGACATTCAGTTTAACATAAAACAGTAGAAAGTTAGCACTGAAGAACCAAAAATAGAAGCGACGCTGCACGTCACGTTGCCATAGCATAGGTGCTATTTAGAGCCAGGAAAAGTGAAGCTCAGTTGCCATACAAAAGGCCTCCCCAATTGTGTGTGGCTTACTTCCTCACATTGTGGGCCTCCAGGATCCACTGGCAAATGTGGGGTGAGTCAGGTCTGAGCTGCTGATGCCAGGGCCTAGATAAGGCCTGTGAAAATCCCTCCCGGAGCCCAGAGAAGTTGAGAGACAGCCATCCATTTTATCAAGGTTGTGTAGGATGGTGCCAAGGGCACGGTCCCGCTGGGCCCTGTGGCGCTTAAGATGAATTAAGCTTAAGGGGAGGTGAATATGCACAGGCTGGAGGCACAGTCCATGAACTTTAGGCTGAAAGAACTCAGTGGCGCAGTCTGTCCACAAAGGGAAAGCACTCCCAGGGCAGTGCCTGGCACTCAACACCAGTAAATGTTCTTCTACCTACGAATTCTAGCAAAGCAGACTTAGTGATACATCCCTAAAGGTTACCATGCAGACAATTTTTTCCGTAGCTGGTTACTTCTCTAGAGGCAGGTAAGTAGTCAGTCAATGAACTAAATGCCTCTACCGTGCCTTTGGCGGGGTCCACTACCCTGACCTCTGTGAATTCCTCCCACTCGAGTATTCTCACCTGCTGGTGACTCAGGTGGAATGTTCACAGGCACCTCAAAACCGTATGTTCCAGGAAACTCCTCCATCCGCTGTCCTGATCCCCTGTCCTCTGTGCCAGCCACACTCCTGACTTCGCTGCTCAGTCATCCTCCATGGATTCCAATTCCAAATGCTGAACTGTCTTCCATCTCTCACTTGCTCTGTCTCTTAGCTAATAGTGTATTCATTTATGTATTTCTTTCTTTTTATTGTGGTAAAATATGCATAACATGAAATTTACCATTTTAATAAATTTTAAGCATATGGTTCAGTGGCATTAAGTACATTCATAATGTTGTGCTACTATCACCACCATCCATCTCTAGAATGTGTTCATCTCACAGCACAGAAACTCTATACCCATTAAATCATAACTCCCCATTCCTCCCTCCCTGCAGCCCCTGATAACCAGCAAAATTCAACGACATTGAATTTCGACTCTATGAACTGGACTACTCTGTTTACCTGTTATGAGTGGGATCATGCAGTATTTGTCTTTTTGTGTCTGCCTTACTTCACTTAGTGCAATGTTCTCAAGGTTCGTGTATGGTGTAGCATGTGCCAGAATGTCCTTCCTTTTTAAGGCTGTATAATATTCCATTGTTTCTATACTCCACATTTTGTTTAATACATTCACTCACAGATACACACTTTAATAGTTTATTAATCTCATCAATTACTATTTTATCATTATTCCATTACTGTAACGGACACAGCAATCCATTAATGTTCTAGTTTTTCCCTTTGTCTTAAGATTATTCTCTTTCAGAATATTTAACAAACTCTGCATCTGGCAAAGATCTAGTATCCAGAATCTATAAGGAACTTAAATAATTCCACAAATAAAAAACAAGTAACTCCATTATAAAGTGGGCAAAAGATAGAAACAGACACTTCTCTAAAGAAGACATACAAGCAGCCAACACATATGTGAAAAAATAACATCACTAATCATTGGAAAAATGCAAATCAAAACCACAATGAGATAATATCTCACACCAGTCAGAATGATTATTATTAAAAAGTAAAAAAATAAATAAATAAATAACAGATGCTGGCAAGGCTGCAGAGAAAATGGAACGTTTATACACTCTTGGTGGGAATGTAAATCAGTTTAGCCACTGTGGAAAGTAGTTTGGAGATTTCTCGGAGAACTTAAAACAGAACTATCATTTGACACAGCAATTTCATTACTGGAAGATATGGCATATATGGTTTGGCTGTGTCTCTACCCAAATCTTATCTTGAATTGTAGTTCCCATAATCCCCACATGTTGTGGGAGGTAATTAAATCATGGGGGTGGATTTTTTCCCGTGCTGTTCTCCTGATAGTGAATAGTCTCACAAGGTCTGATGGTTTTATAAAGGGCAATTCCCCTGCATATGCCCTCTTGCCAGCCACCATGTAAGATGTGCCTGTGCTCCTCCTTTGTCTTTTGCCATAATTATGAGGCCTCCCCAGCCATATGGAACAGTGAGTCCATTAAACCTCTTTTTCTTTATAAATTACCCAGTCTCGGGTATTTCTTTATAGCCGTATGAAAATGGACTAATACATATGGTTTGGCTATATCCCCACCCAAATCTCATCTTGAGTTGTAGTTCCCATAATCCTCATGGGTCGTGGGAGGGACCTAGTGGGGGGTAATTGAATCATGGGGGTGGTTTCCCCCATGCTGTTCTCATGATAATAAGTTCTCATGAGATCTGATGGTTTTATAAGGGGCTTCCCCCTTCACTCAACTCTCATTCTTCTCTCTCTAGCTGGCTTGTGAAGAAGGATGTGTTTGCTTCTTCTTCTGCCATGGCTGTAAGTTTCCTGAGGCCTTCCCAGCTGTGTGGAACTGTGAGTCAATTAAACCTCTTTCTTTTATAAATTACCCAGTCTCAGGTATGTCCTTATAGCAGCACGAGAATGGACTAATACACCGGGTATATACCCAAAGGAGAATAAATCCTTCTACCAAAAAGACACATGCACTTGTATATTTCTTGCAGCACTATTCACAGTAGCAAAGACACTGAATCAACTTACGTGCCCATTAATGGTGGACTGGATAAAGTGAATGTGGTACATATACACCATGGAATACTATACTGCCATAAAAAGGAATGAAATCATGTCCTTTGAACCAACATGGATATAGCTAGTGGCTATTATCCTAAGCAAATTAATGCAGGAACATAAAACCAAATACTGCATCTTCTCACTTGTAAGTGGGAGCTAAGCATTGGGTACACATGGACATAGAGATGGGAACAATAAGCACTGGGAACTACTAGGAGGGAGAGGAAGGAAAAGGAGTGAGGGCTGAAAAACTACATATTGAGTGCTATACTTACTACTTGAGTGATGGACTCAATGGTACCCGAAACCTCAGCATCATGCAATATACTCAGATAACAAACCTGCATATGTACCCCCTGAATCTAAAGTAAAAGTTGAAATTATTTTTTTGTTTTGAGACAGAGTCTTGCTCTGTCACCCAGGCTGGAGTGCAGTCGCCGGATCTCAGCTCACTGCAAGCTCCGCCTCCCGGGTTCACGCCATTCTCCTGCCTCAGCCTCCCGAGTAGCTGGGACTACAGGCGCCCGCCACCTCGCCCGGCTAGTTTTTTGTATTTTTTAGTAGAGACGGGGTTTCACCGTGTTAGCCAGGATGGTCTCGATCTCCTGACCTCGTGATCCACCCATCTCGGCCTCCCAAAGTGCTGGGATTACAGGCTTGAGCCACCGCGCCCGGCCGAAATTATTTTTTAAAAGATTCTCTTTCAAATGCATCTCATGCACCACATGAATAATTTACCTACAGTTTCTAATAACTGTTCAATTCTACTATGTGTCCCAAATCTTTGTCCCTCATTAGCTTGGGCCCAACCAATCCTTTTTGCCTTAGCTTTCACCACTTTTCCTAGTTGGCATGTCTTCCCTACTCATGGGGTCAATGGATGAGTGCTGTGCTTCGGGCATGCAGAAAACAAAAAGGTCAGGAAAGGCTGCACTGAACATGTCCACCCTAGAGAGCTAGAACTCTGTGTGAGAATACCCCCACCTTTCCTGAACCCTCTCCATGGCTGCACTACTCACTCCTTGCTCTGTGGACTCATGCTTCACTCCCCACTCTTGTGAGCCTCGTGTCCCATGTAAGTGGGATACCCACCAGGTTGGTGGTGTTGATCACTCCATGGCTATGGGCTTGGAGCCTGGAGCTAGATGGCCTCTCCCTAGATCCCAGCTCTGCCACACCCTAGCCTGTCACCTGGGACAAATAACTCCTGAGTGGATGATTCTTCTGCTATACACTGTAAAGTGGGGGTAACAGTAAGGGCACCCCACACCGGCATGTTGTGAGGATTCCTACTACACTGTGTTTATAATGAACTATCACAGGACCGTGCTGACGGCTGATTATTGCACTGTTACCTTTTTGTGACCATCCTTGGCTGGATCATAAACTTTAGCTCATTTATTTTCTGCTTTCTTTCAAATTATTTTTGAATGTATAATTATGTGCTGGACACAAGAAGTGCTGGTAATGAAAAGACACTGATTTTGCTCTTGAGAAGCTTAGAGTATGTATTTAGGGCTCTCTCTAGAGCTCCATGGCCGTGGCATAGTGTGTCACTCTCCTTCTCCTTCCCTTCCTCCTTCCCTCTTTTCCTTCCTTTTCTTCCTCTCTCCACTCTTTCCTCCTCCCTTCCCTCCATCTCTTCCCCTCCCTCCCTCCCTTCCTTCTTTCCTTCCTTCCTTCCTTGCTTCCTTCCGTTCCTTCCCTCATTCCTTCCCTCCTTTCATCCCCTCTTAATTTCCTCTTCCTGTTTCTCCCTCCCTTCCTCCTTTCCTGCTTTCTCTTTCCTTCCTGTCCTCCCTCTTGCCTTTTATCCCTTCTTCTTTCCTTTCTCACTTCCTTTCTCCCTTCCTCCCTTTCTTCCTTCTTTCTTTCCTTTCTTCCTTCCTTTTTTTCTTCCAGGTGACCACATATCAGATGCCTGCCCTGTGCTGGCACTGCCCCAAACACTGGGGGCCCTGCAGTGAGCAGGACAGCCACTCGCCTATGGGATGTACTAGCTAATGGGGAAGACAAACCATAAATGCATGAGTGAATAAATAACATGATTCAAAAGACACATAAACACTCTGAAAAACATCATAAAGTGTAACAGGAGTTCTGTGTGCTGTTCACTATAGCTTGGTTGGAGTGGCCCCTCTAGGAGGCAATGGTTGAGCATGACCTATAGGTCGGGGGCGGGGGTCAGCCCTGCCCAGATCTGTGGAGAACCCCTGAGACCCGGACACAGGACTGGACTTTGTGTGTGTGTGGGTGGAGTGAGCCTGAGGGAGGTGGGGAGTGTGACAGCGAGTGAGGTTGGAGAAGTGAGCCAGAGTAGACGGTGGTGTGAGCAGGAGCTTGGGTTTTATCTCACGTATGATGGGAAGCCATTTAGGGGTTAAGGGACTCGATCTCGCAGGCAAAGGACGTGATCCGATGTACATTTAGTAGAGTGTTCTCTGCCTGTGAAGCACAGGAGAGGGGTAAGAGGAGGAATGGGGACCAGGTGGGTGGCTGAGCAGGACACACCTAGCGCTGCTGAGGAAATCCCTGGAGAGCAGCGCCGTCTTCTGGAGGGGCTTGTAGTGACACAGCCCTGAGCACCGCCTCTCTGCTCCCTTCTTACTTTTTTTTGTTTGTTTGTTTGAGACAGACTCTCAACTCTAGTTGCCCAGGCTGGAGTGCAATGGCACCATCTCAGCTCACTGCAACCTTCACCTTCCAGGCTTAAGTGATTCTCCTTCCTCAGCCTCCCAAGTAGCTGGGATTAGAGGCATGTGTCACCATGCCGGCTAATTTTTGTATTTTTAGTAAAGACGGGGTTTCACCATGTTGGTCAGGCTGGTCTCAAACTCCTGACCTCAGGCACTCCACCCGCCTCGGCCTCCCAAACCGCTGGGATTATAGGCATGAGCCACTGCGCTTGGCCTCCTCTTACCTTTAAAAAATCAAATAAGAGCTAAGTAGACATTGTATTGTTAGACTCAGACAACAAACATTTTTTTTAAAAATTTAAAAATTTTATCTACCAAAAATAATCTTAATCTTATCCTAATTAGAAGAGTGAATTTATTGAATTTCTAAGTTTAATAAAATGCAATCATTTTATATACCAGCGATGGAAGAGACAAATTCAGTCCTTTCATGTCTATCTGACACAACCTATATGCTTATGTAATTTTAAATATTTCATGGGGTGAGTTTTTACTGTTTCTTGAAGGCAATTTTTTTCAAACATCTTTCTATTAAGAAGTTAAATTGTAAATTTTTAAAAATTTAGAAAGAGCCAGTGAGCATCTATTAATGTAAGAAGCAATGAAGGCAAGTGGACCGGAGGTCAAAGGGATGAGACACAAATAATTTTTGAATTAATTTCTTAGATAATATTCAACTCTATGGCCAATTCAAAAGGAATTCCTCTCTCTCCTGTAAATTTATTTATTCTAGGCATTTGTAGGTTACTCATCTTAATCCTTTACTCATCTCCTGTCCCCTAATCCTTGTCAAAAAAGGAAAAAAAGAATCATTGATTAGCTCAGCAAAACATCAAAGGAGCAATCTTCCCCATAAATCAATCCCTCCATTCTCCGACTTGCTTTGTTGATTTCCCCATTTATCTATTGAGCGGCTCATTCCTAAAGCCTCAGGTGTGTTGTCAGAAACTCTTCCCTTTTATGTTTTTCTGCTACAAGTTGTTAATGACTTAGCGATGCTCAGAAGTAAATCAGGTAATGCCGCCCCAGTGAACGGCACTGAGGACATCAAAACTCAGCAACTCAGCAGCGTCTCACCTTGGGCATGAGGTTGACTAAGATCCAAGACTCAGCTCCATGCTTCCTCAGAAAGCACATTCATTTCTCAAGAAGCACGAAGGGGGTCAGTTTTTCTTTGTTGTTTTCTCTCTTTTTTAGAAATGAAATTAATACAATGATAACCTCCTTCTCCCCAGACCCGAGTATTGATTTCTACTTTGCTCCCTGGCCCTCTTCTAAGTTCTGAAGACATTACCAGAGGAGCTATTGATCAGCAGGTGGCCTGTCACTTCCTTGGGCACAAAGGACAGCAGCCCCATCACCTCCATGCCCCGGAATAGACCTGGAGGTAAAGGGTCAGAGATGAAAGGCTTCTGATCAGTTCTTCTTTGTAAGCCGCCTCCCAGGAAGCGCTGAGCTTCTGTTTACACCTGTCCTTGGCATTTAAGATGGAAAACTTTTACTCCCATGTCCGTGCACGGGTGTAGCTGAAGCAGAACTCTTATCTTTCTCAGTTTCTCATTGGAAGGGATGGATTGTTTGTTGTTAAGCCAGGCTGGCTCTTTAAGTAAAAAGTTTATGCTTCCTGGGCCTTTTATTTCTCGCCTGCACCGCTGCAGCTTCATCTGTTATAGGAACCTCAATGCATTTAGACATTGACTAAAGGACACCCAAATCAATTTCCTCTGAGAAAAAGAACCTGGAGAGTCTGTGGGACTCCATTTTTTTCCGTTAAGTTGTGGCGATGTCATTGATTTCATTGTTGAACCAGAACAGAGGGGGTCAAGGGAGATTCATGAAACCAGGAGAAGGAATGACAGAAAAAAGCCATTACTTATCCATGTATCTGGAATAGCCCGACAAAATTCAGAAGGTCGAGTGGCTTTGGGTTAACCCATCCCCTTTATAGCTAACTCAATAATTAACCTTTAGAAACAAGGTCATACCATGAAATTCTGCTAATCCTTTATTAATATTTCATACATACTCTCTCCTTTTTAGCCCCAGATGATTGCCGTTAAGCAAGATTTCTCACCTGATTTATGACAATACTCTTCTCTCTTCTCCTTGCCCCTAGTCGTGCCCTTATACTAATCCTTTCAAAGCCTCTGGTTACCTGCAGGTATCTGCCAAAACCCCTGGGATGGCAGACAACAGCCTTCACTTTGGGTCCTATGCCAACAGTGGCTGCTTCTCTACAGCCAAGTCCTGGCTCCCTCCTCCTTCAACCAGGGGCAGAGTTGCCATGGAGCTCCTGCAACTTAAGTTGAGAGCCTATCCGGCATACATGTTCAGCACCTAACAAAAAGTGCAACATTTTGGATCCTTTCTTAAAAACAGGGCTGCCCAAGTTACACATGCTTCAAGACCTACCACACCTGGAACTGCCCTGCTCTAATGCTGTGACTCATTAGTATTGACCTTGCAGCTTCTTGGACATGGCAGCCATGCTGTTTAAATCTTGCCCATGCCTGTTACTTGTCCATTCTCCACAGTAGATGCTAAAGCCCTGAGAACAGAAATGGCTTTGGTGGTTTCTGTATCCCCAGTTCATATATGGAGTGCAAATTGGATGTAAACAGAATGAATGAATGAATGAATGACACTCTTAGGCTGGTGCAAAAGTAACTGAAGTTTTTGCCATCTTTTTTTTTTTTTTTTTTTTGAGACGGAGTCTCGCACTGTCACCTGGGCTGGAGTACAGTGGCGCTATCTTGGCTCACTGCAACCTCCGCCTCCCGGGTTCAAGAGATTCTCCTGCCTCAGCCTTTGAAATAGCTAAGATTACAGGTGCCCACCACCACACCCAGATAATTTTTTGTATTTTTAGTAGAGTCGGGATTTCACTATGTTGGCCAGGCTGGTCCCAAAATCCTGACCTTGTGATACACCTGCCTCGGCCTCCCAAAGTGTTGGGATTACAGGCATGAGCCGCTGTGCCCAGCTACCATCATTTTTAAATGGCAAATACTGCAATTACTTTTACACCAACCTAATAGAATGTTATTATCTAATTACATCATCTAATTTATCTAACAATAACAGTGACTAACAGAAACCAACAAGATATTATGCACGAGATACTGTTATAAGGCTGTATGTATAATGTTCCGTTTAATCCTCTCAACACCCCTAAGGAGCCCAGTTTGTAGATGAGGAAACTGAAGCACAAAGAACCCTAATTGCTTGTCTAATTCACTCCGCTAGTGTGTGCTAGTGCCAGGGTTTTAAAAGAGGCAGACTGACTCTTGCATACTGAATTACACAGCGTCAAAGAGTAAGGGTAACTTATTTGAACTCGGAGTTCACTTTCTTCCAGGTCTTCAATGAGAACTGATACCTGACTAAAGAATCTTTAGTGCAAATTGTAATCCCAAGGAAAGACAGAAACCATCTATTGGGATTAGGCTCCACAGATAGTTCAGATTCCTGGGTGCTCAAAGGGGACAGTGGACAGTGATTCTCACCGATCAAATGAGGGAAGGTATTTTCATGCTTATCTCCTAAGTTCTCTTTAATTTTTAGAGCTGGGAATGGATGACTAGGCAACACATCCAATTAGCTGCAGAGAAGGCATAAATGTGCCTAGTTTAGCTGAATAATAAAAGTGAATCTTCATGCCTTGTGTAATTGCAGTAGTGCTGCCTGGTAAGAGGACACCTTCACTCCCTGCTGTTCCCTTCTTTGCTGTTTGCTCTCTCCCCTGTCCCTTTTCCTGTGAGAGAGAAAGACCAGCAGGTTTCACTGCTGTCAAAACAGTAGCTTTCGGTCCTCTTCCCTTTCCAGAACCTGCAAAACGGCTCCCCAAACCCTGCCCATTCCACTTCCTGACCACTGAAAAGCTCCCTCTTTTCATCTTCATGGGCTCCAGCATGGAAGCAAGCAGGGAACAGGCGTGTGTGTGTGTGTGTGTTGTGTGTGTGTGTAGTGTGTGTGTAGCCACACCTGCACCTGGGTTAGTGAGGCAATGTTCACTGCCTTGCTTTCATGCTAGTTAAAATCTCTGGCTGCAGGAAATATGATGGGAAATTATTCCACAAACAGCTGAGTATTATTAACTAAATTAAATGGAAGGCACCCCTTTGGTTAAGGTTCAGATGTCATTAACTCAATGAATTACGGTGGCAATTACATGACCTCAGTGGAAAATGAGAATCACATAGATTTGCTGAGATGTAAATGCACATTTACTCTTTTTCTCTTGAATTTTTTTTTCATTTGCATGCCTCACTCTTTTGAATATTTCAATCATTAATACAGTGTACCCATTTAGGTGAGAAAGTTGATATAACAAGAATGACAGGCCAGGCGCAGTGGTTCATGCATGTAATCCCAGCACTTTCAGAGGCTGAGGAGGAAGGATCAATTGAGGCCAGAAGTTTAAGACCAGCCCGAGCAACACAGCAAGACCCTGCCTCTCCAACAATAATTTTTAAAATCATCCAGGTGTGGTGGTGCACACCTATGATCCTAGCTACTCAGAAGGCTGAGGCAGGAGGATTGCTTGAAACCAGGAGTTGGAGGTTACAGTGAGCTATGATTGCTCCACTTCACTCCAGCCTGGGTAATACAATGATACTGCCTCAAAAAAGAAAAAAAACAAAAACAAAAACAAAAACAAAAAACCAAAAAGCAAAAAAAACAAAAGAATGACACGGAAACTCTGCCCATATTTTAGATTGGGACAGATTGACCTAACCTAACATAGGAGCAATGAGGGTTCCCTTTTCTCTCCTCCAGTGTCAATTTAACTCTGTCATTAAAGAAATAGGATGGTTTTCAGGGGCCTATCTGCAAATGTTCATCTTTATTGTGATAAGCAAGAAATCTAAATGCTATTTGTTTTAGAGCATTTTCCATTAACGTCAACCCAGTTGATAACTCACCTTGTGTCATAAAACAATTCACATAGATTTTAGGATTAGTAGACCTTTGAAGAGAGTGTCAATCAAGATACGGCCACTGTGTGCCCTACTGCTCCTAAGTCCTGCTGGAGATTGACTCCTCCTAGTTGTCTGGCAATTCTAGATCATTTACTAACAATGCTTGGGCATATGAGTCCCACTTGTCCAATGCGCATATGATGAAATTTCAACTCACTCCATTAGACCACGTCACCAGCCAGTAGAAGGTGCCCTTTAGAATTATTAACCTGATGTGGTTGGGCTAAGTCAATACGATGTTTATCACTTGCTTGTTTAATTCTTGTTTGATCTTCGCTAAGGATGAGATTTGGGCAGTTCCTTACAGTTGTGTGTCCAAGAACGGGAAGCCTAGCAAGGAAGATGTCCTTGGAGAAGTTGAAGCGAGAAATAAAGAGAGAAGTGGGTTTTGGAAGACATTGAAGGAACTCACATCCTACCTTCCGAAAGGATGTAGAGCTAGTTTTACTTCTCTCTTTAACAACCTGGGTGACAGAGGCCAGTAACCTAGGCTCCCCGGCATGTTTACCCTCTTATTTCATGACGAGATCAAACTAGATATTTTCTTTAAGTCTCTTCCATTAGTTAATCAGTACATTAGTTATTCAAGTGGATTTCTGGCTGTTCTCCAGCCCTGGGCTGATCCAGTCCAGCAATACTGCATTTACCATTCCCCAGGCGAGGCACTCCCTCGAACCCAGGATTTCCCACTGAGGGGCCTTTCCCCACAACAGGACCAGCTCAGGTGACAGTGCTTCCAGAGGCCTTCCCATGGGCCCTGCCCCTGCAGACTTTCTGAACCTTCTCCCTGCTGCATTTTGGACAGTATGCATCACCACTGGAATGCCGAGCAGCTCACATTTCGGATCCTGCAGACTTGTGCGTGTCTTTCTCGCTAGTTGTCACCATGGGTGGGCAGGGTCTTTCTCTCTCCTTCATGGCCATGCCCACCCGAGATGACCAGGTACCTGGTTTCCAGTGGGGCCCAGCTAATATTGGTTGAACGAATGCTCAAAGGATGAATGTGCCACTTCTGTATCACACGGTTGTTTATCTGTGCTCTGACTACCAATCAATTTAGTTATCTCAGTGGCTATCTCTCTGACAACAATTTGATTTCATTGCCTTTGAGAATCCATGTTTGTATTTTTTTTAAGTGTAAGCTTTGTTTTTTTAACTTTTTAATGGCAAAATAATGCCAAACATATAGAAAATAGATATCTAAGTATAGGACAAAGAACCCTTGTACACCCTTCACTCAAATTCACCAATGTTTAACATTTTGGCACATTTATTTGAGCTCTCTCTCTCTCTCTGTGTGTGTGTGTGTATTTATATATATTTTTTCTGAAGCATTTGAATGTAAGTTTCCTATGTCATGTCCGTGTGTATTCCCCAACAGTAGGAATTTTATCTTACGTATCTACAGCTTAGTTACCAAATTTAAAGAATTTAAATTTGGTACAATACTTCTATCCAATAGGTGTTTCATATTCCTGTTTCTCAATTATCCCAATAATGTCCTTAATAGCAATTTTATTTCTGGCATAAGATCCAGTCCTGGATCATTTGTTTTCGTGTCATGAATCTTCTAAAATTTGGAACAACTCCTCAGTCTTTGTCTTTTCCCATCAATATCTTTGAAGAATACAGGACACTTACTTTATAGAGTGTCTTTCAATTTGGGTTTCTCTGATTTTTTTTACAGTTAGTTTTCGGTGTGCCTTTTTGGCTAGAAGCCTGCATAAGTAATATTCTCAGGGCATCCCACCTGGAAGCACATGTTGTCCATTCATTTACCTTATTTTGGTAATGTTAATTTTGATCACTTAGTTAAGGTGGTGTTTGTTTTTTCACAGGGTAGTTACTATTTCTCTTTCTTAGTTACTAGCCATCTTGTTGGAAGATACTCTGAGACTAACTTGTTCTTCATCAAACTCTCTGCCCCAGATTTAGATTTATTGATGATTCTTGTCTGAATCAGTTTTTACTATAATAGTTGCAAAATGATATTTTAAAACCCTTTTTTTCTCTTCTATGTTAGTTAGCTTTGTACTAAAAGGGAAGAGCTTTCCCTTTTTCTTTTTCTGTCCTTCCTTCCTTCTTTCTTTTCTTCCTTCCTTCCTTGTTTCCTTCCCTCCTTCCTTCCTTCCTTGTTTCTTTCTCTCCTTCCTTCCTTCCTTCCTCCCTCTCTCCCTCCCTCTCTTTTTTCTCCCTCCCTCCTCCTTTTCTCCCTCCCGCCATCTCTTTTTTCTCTCTCCCTCCTCCCACTTTCCCTCCCTCCATCTCTTTTTTCTCCCTCCTTCCCTCCCTGTTTGCCTGCCAATTACCATATGGACTCATGAATTCTTACTCTATTGAATGGGTTATAATGTATATACTTTCTTCCTTTATTTTGATACTAAAGTTCTTGAATATTTGGCCAGTAGGAGGCTTGAAATGTGTTTGTGTGTTGAATAGTACAGTAAAATTTCAACCAAAAACCTGTGTTTTTCCCGTGACTAATTATTCAAGGAGAATAAATATATCATTTAAATGGAGGCTAGAATATAATTTTAAAATTTTTACAGCTGATTTGGAAAATGGTTACTATTCCTGATATAATTTTATTGCAATTTACATTTCTCCTATTATAATCTTTGGAGGTAGCCCATTTTATTACTCGACAGTTCTACTTACTCTATTTATTCAAAATGTTATTGAGAGCCTATAATGATAAAATAGACATAATAGAAAGGCAAACAATGGCTTAAGTCTACATGAATTGTTTTTGTATTCTAACCAAACCATAGAATCTCAGTGATAGTTTTATATGCCTGCAAATTTTTATTTATTTTGAGGTTTTCAATTTTATTGTTTCCTCCTACACACACTTGTATATTACAAATTTTTCTTTTAGAATCAGGATATTGGCCGGGCACGGTGGCTCAAGCCTGTAATCCCAGCACTTTGGGAGGCTGAGACGGGCGGATCACGAGGTCAGGAAATCGAGACCATCCTCGCTAACCCGGTGAAACCCCGTCTCTACTAAAAAATACAAAAAACTAGCCGGGCGAGGTAGCGGCGCCTGTAGTCCCAGCTACTCGGGAGGCTGAGGCAGGAGAATGGTGTGAACCCGGGAGGCGGAGCTTGCAGTGAGCCGAGATGGCGCCACTGCACTCCAGCCTGGGCGATAAAGCGACACTCTGTCTCAAAAAAAAAAAAAAAAAAAAAAAGGAATCAGGATATTGCTAAAATCACTTTAGGGATGAGAATAATACATTTGAAATCTAAAACATGTTTGGGTCATATTTTGACTCTATCGTGTGCATTCATTTCTATTATGGAGAACCTATCATTCTGATGTATAAGTACCCCTAGACCAGCTTGCTGAAGCTGTTCTCAGAAAATGGATGTCTTAGGCATAGTATACTTTAATTAATCTAGAATGTGTTCTATCATCCTATTCTGCAAGGATCAGGCCACTTCTGAAATCTTTAATCTACAAAATTTAAGCTCTGGAGAGTTTTAAGAAGAATACTGATCAATGACAAGGGCTTTAGATTGGGTGCCTAGAATGGGAAGGGTCTAGAAACCTTGTTGTGTTAAGAACTAGTGATGATTAGGACAGAGGAGGAAAGGGACGAGGAACAAGGTAGAGGCCTATCGGTGTGGCTTAACGCTGGTGATACATTCTGAGAAATGTATCATGAAGTGATCCTGCATTTTGGGAACATCATAGAGTGTACTTTCACAAATGCAGACAGGTGAGCCTACTACCCACTAGGCTGTATGGTACAGTCTATTGCTTCTAAGCTACAAACCTACAGTACATGTGACTGTACTAAATAGTAGTAGGTAATTGTAACACAATGGTAAGTATTTGTGTATATAAACATAGCTAAACATAGAACATGTGCAGTAAAAATATGATATGAAAGATAATAGACACACGCCTGTCTAGGGCAGCTCCATTATAATCTTATGGAACCACCATCATATATGCAGTCTGCTGGTGTCAGAAATGTTGTTATGCATGACTTTCAGATGACTTTTTGAAGAACTGGATTATAAGAGAGAGAGTAAAATTTTTTCTTTATTGCTCCAAAAGAAAAATGGAAAAATTAGCTCTTATGGATACAATTACAGAAATCCGATTTTGACACCATGGAGGATGAACTTTCCATTAACTCCACTGGCTAGCGCCAGGCCTTCATCCATCACGTGAGTACTGCATATTCTTCAGCCTTTGATTTTGTCTTCCCCTTTTTGATTCTCTGCACCAGCCTCTGAAAGCACAATGTTGCTGACTTCTCTGAGCCTCTGTGCCTTTGCTGGAGCACTTTCCTCCCCTGCTCCCAGCCTCTCTCCTTCACAAGCTCCTGCACATCCTCAGCACCTGCCCATCCTTCTGGGAAGCCGGCCTGCCTCCCTTCCCAAGTAAGCCAGGACACGGCCTGCTGCCCAGCCAGTCCACTGTGCCCTCTAAAATGGTAGTGGCTGAAACATTTTCGTCCCATTTGTTGACCTGTGTGAATTTGTCTCCTAGACTGTGGGAGACAGTACTGTCAGGTACCATAACCACACACAGTGAATGAACACTTAAAATGTGGCTGGTGCTGCCGTATTGGGCAACACAGATTATAGAATATTTCAGCAAGCTCTGTTAGGCAGTGCTAACCTGGATAAACACCTTAGCGGCAAGAACTGTATTGTGTCCATCCCCAGTCAAACACAGAGCTCAGGTACATTAAAGACACTCGGTAAATATTTTCTTTCTTTTTTTTTTTTTTGAGATGGAGTTTTGCTCTTGTTGCCCAGGCAACAAGTGGCGCGATCTCGGCTCACTGCAACTTCTGCCTCCCAGGTTCAAGCGATTTTCCTGCCTCAGTCTCCCGAGTAGCTGGGATTACAGGCGTCTGCCACCACGCCCGGCTAATTTTTTGTAGTTTTAGTAGAGACAGGGTTTCACCATTTTGGCCAGGTTGGTCTCGAACTCCTGACCTCAGGTAATCTGCCCGTCTTGGCCTCCCAAAGTGCTGGGATTACAGGCGTGAGCTATCACACCTGGCCTCAGTAAATGTTTTCAAAATAAGCAAGTTAAATAGATCAGTCCAATGACAGAGTGGGCTACATAATGCACAGTGGAGTTTTCATTGTAGGAGGAATTCAAACTTAGGATAAATGTCATCTACTGGAGTTATCATGAAAAGAGACATGCAGGCCGGGAGTGGTGGCTCACGCCTGTAATCCCAGCACTTTGGGAGGCCAAGGTGGGTGAATCATCTGAGGTGGGGAGTTCAAGACTAGCCTGACCAACATGGAGAAACCTCGTCTCTACTAATAACACAAAAATTAGCCGGGCATGGTAGCACATGCCCGTAATCCCAGCTACTCGGGAGGCTGAGGCCTGAGAATCACTTGAACCAGGGAGGCAGAGGTTGCAGTGAGCCGAGATTGTGCCATTGCACTCCAGCCTGGGCAACAAGAGTGAGACTCCATCTTAAAAAGAAAAAAGAAAAAAAAAAAAGAAAAAAAAAAAAGAAAAAAAAAAGGAGACATGCATATATTGCACGACAAGCTGCAGCACGTAAAAGTAAGTGGCTTCCAGTTCTATGAGTTTATAGTTATTAGAAGGAATTAAATGTAACACAGAACATGAAATTATTTCCGATTTAAAATATTTCCTATTGAGCCACAGAAATGAGAAATTCCTCACTTTATTTAAATTACATAAAGTTTATTCCACTTGAAGAACTCATGTCAGAAAAAAAAAAGAGTTTATCTTTAAAAATTTGCTCTTCCTCTGAACACTCAGATTATCAAAACACACCTGAAAACAATGCCAAAGGGACTGTTCTCAAAAACAAGGAAGTCAACTTTTTAAAAAGGGATTGTCCATTAAGTAACTAGATAGCCAGGTGTAGCACAGGTGAATAATCTGAATGTTACAGAAGTGACAGCTTTATTTTTTGAACATTTTTTTCAACCCATAATTCAGGATTTCCACTGGTAGCGAGGAGCCTCTCTGGTGCTGAGGATGTGGCCATGGGTGAGAGAGAAAGGGAGAGACGCACACATGTCTGCAAGATGAGTGAGGGATAACCTGCGAGTTCAGCTGGAGCGGCCTCCGGGAAGGCCCCTGGTGAGAAGGCCGGTCCTGGGGAGAGGTGGAGCGCCCAGCCCAGGGCGCGTGAGGTGAGTGCGGCCAGGGAAGGCCTTGTGTTGAAGGGGAGTGAGCCTGGGAGCCAGCACCCCAGGGGACTGGAAAGGCAGGCCTGGGGAGGAGTCTGGACGCTGTGCTTGGTATCTGGGACCTGGGCAGGGCTTTGTGGAGGGCTGTCCGAGAAGGAGGTTGTGGGGGTCTAGGATTAAAAGTAGCCGGGCAACATGGCAAAACCCCATCTCTACCAAAAATACAAAAATTAGCCAGGCGTGGTGGCGAGCACCTGTGGTCCCAGCTACCCCGGAAACTGGGAGGCTGAGGCCAGAGGATCACCCGAGCCCAGGGGCGAGGCAGCAATGAGCCAAGACAGCACCACTGCACTCCTGCCTGGATGACAGAGGGGGACCTTGTCTCAAAAAACAAACAAACAAACAAAAGTTCTGGGGGCTTGCCCATGTGTGGATCCCAGCTCTATGTTTACAAGATGCTCCATCTTGGGCAGGTCCCTTCACTTTTCTGGGTCTTTGTTTCTTTGGCTGCAAAAAGGGTAGCTTTAAGGATTCCATGGGCTAACATAGTAAGTAGGAAGTGTTCATTATGTTGTCACTATTTTATGTTTAAAAAGTATTATCCTAAGCAAAATGTGATAAGACATACAATGGAGTATTATTCATCCTTAAAAGGCAAGGAAATTTTGTCACATGCTACAATATGGATGAAACTTAGAAATTATTCTGAGTGAAATCAGCCAGTTACAGAAAGTCGAATACTGTATGATTCCACTTACATGAGCTATCTGGAGTAGTCACATTCATAGAGACAGGAAGGAGAATGCTTTCCAAGGGCTTAGGGCGGGGAGCGTAGTAAGTGTTTCATGGGTACAGAGTTTCAGTTTGGGAAGATGAAAAAGTTCTGTAACAATAATTTGCTGCATATTTCAGAATCGCTAGATTTGGAATGTTCCCAACACAAATAAATGATCAATGTTTGAAGTGATGGTTATCCCAAGTACCCAGTTTTGATACTTGAACATTGAAGGCTTGTATCAAAATATCACATGTACCCCATAAATATTAGGTACTATGCATCTATACAAATTAAAAATAAATTTTAAAAAAGATCTGGAGATGGGTGGTGGTGATGATTCTACAACAATGTGAATGTATATAATGCCACTAAACTCTACACTTAAAAATGACTAAGATGATCAATTTTATGTTACGTGTATTTTGCTGTAATAAAAAAATTAAACCAAAAAAACCCTATCCTGGCTTCTGTGTGGTAATGGGGGTTGGGGGCAGGGTGGATGCAGACAGAGCAGTCAGGGTCCCTCCGTTGTCCAGGCAGGAGATGCTTCTGATGGTGAAGATGCAGAAGATGCATTTGGGGAGGTTTGGAGGCAGCTAGATCTTAAAGATAGAAACTAGCTGGCAGATTAGATGGGGGCTGAGGAAAACAGGGAACTGGAAGAGTTCTTTTGTTTCTGGCTATAAAGGTGGGTGATTTTGAGCCACTATTATCAGGAACAGAGAAGATGGGGAGTGGAGGGGTTTGTAGAGGTTTGCTAGGCTGGCTGGTCATTCAAAGGGAGACTTCTTCAATAAAGTGATGAAATCCATAATGAGCATGACACTGAAAACTCTTCAAATTTATTAACTTTATTTACTTGGTATTGTGAAGTTTCAGTTTCTCTCTACTTCTTTAGGTGCTTCATTTCATGAATAATAAGTTCCTCCCATCACAGTCTCCCTCTTGCCCCAACATCCATTGTATTTGCCAGACAAAACAGGTTTTCAGATGGGAGTGAATAAACCTCATTTTGCTTCTAGTATTAATGAATACTGGTCGTTCTCTTCGGTTTTGAAATTTGGAACTTAGTCCTTTATTTTTGTAGATGAAAATTAAATAACTGTTAATAGTTATTGGATATTTACTCTGAGAATTGTTTTAGACTCTATATTTTTGTATTCGTTATCTCATTTATTCCTCACAATGAATTTATGAAGTAGATATTCCTATTTGTACTCTATAGATGATGAAATTGAAATAACTTTCTCAAGGGCTAAAATAACTTTCTCAAAGGCTCAGCTTTCATAAGAAGCAAACCCAAGATACTATTAATATTATGAGAAAATGAGTTTTGAGTTTTTATTCCAGATTTTATCTAATTAGCCTACCTCTTATTTATCTATCAGTGTATTCATTGTAGTAAAATATACATCACATAAAACTTAGCATGTTAACCATTTTTGAGTGTATAGTTCAGTGGCATTTAGTACATTCACATTATTGCACAACTGTCACCACCATTACTACCAAAATTCATTTTATCATCCTAAATGGAATTCTCTTCTTTTTAAACAATAACTCCCTATTCCCTCTCCCCCATAGGCCCTGGCAGCCACTATCCTACTTTCTGTAGGATATCCACTATCCTACTCTAGCTCCATCATGTAAGTAGAGGCTTACTACATTTGTTCTATAGTGACTGACTTATTTCACTTAGCATGATGTCTTCAAAGTTTACCTGCATTGTAGTATGTGTCAGAATTCTGTTTTTTTCTTTTCTTTTCTTTTTTTTTTTTTTTTTTTGAGACGGATTCTTTCTCTGTCACCCAGGCTGGAGTGCAGTGGCGCAATCTCAGCTCACTGCAACCTCTGCCTCCCGAGTTCAAGAGATTCTTCTGCCTCAGCCTCCTGAGTAGCTAGGACTACAGGCAGGCGCCACCATGCCGGCTAATTTTGTATTTTTAGTAGAGACTGGATTTCACCATATTGGCCAGGCTGGTCTCAAACTCCTGATCTTATGATCCGCCCACCTTGGCCTCCCAAAGTGCTGGTATTACAGGCATGAGTCACCATGCCCAGCCTGAATTCTGTTTCTTTTTAAGAATGAACAATATTCCATCCTATGTCCATATCACATTTTGCTTATCCGTCTGTTGATGGCCAGTCACTTGGGTTACTTTCTACCTTTTGACAACTGCAAATAATGCTGTCATGAACATGAGTGTACAAATATCTCTTTGAATCCCTGCTTGGATTTATTTTGGGTATATACATCCAAGTGGGATTGCTAGATCATATGATAATTTTATGTTTAGTTTTTTGAAGAACCACCCTGCTGCTTTTATTTATTTATTTAATATAAATGTTCTCTCTTCTCTCTCTCAACTTTTTTGTACCTTGGATATTGCTTTAAGTGTGGTGTTCAATAAATATCATTAACGATGATTATAAATGTAGCTGACATCCATACAGCTTTTAGCATATGTACTATAGGCAGGGCGCGGTGGCTCAAGCCTGTAATCCCAGCACTTTGGGAGGCCGAGATGGGTGGATCACGAGGTCAAGAGATCGAGACCATCCTGGCTAACATGGTGAAACCCCGTCTCTATTAAAAAATACAAAAAAAACTAGCCGGGCGAGGTGGCGCGCGCCTGTAGTCCCAGCTACTCGGGAGGCTGAGGCAGGAGAATGGCCTGGACCCGGGAGGTGGAGCTTGCAGTGAGCTGAGATCCGGCCACTGCACTCCAGCCTGGGAGACAGA
This sequence comes from Theropithecus gelada, assembly GCF_003255815.1. NCBI lineage: Eukaryota > Metazoa > Chordata > Mammalia > Primates > Cercopithecidae > Theropithecus > Theropithecus gelada. The sequence continues at coordinate 56,605,634 of NC_037676.1, forward strand.
GCGAGACTCTGTCTCAAAAAAAAAAAAAAAAAAAAAAAAAAGGCATATGTACTATAAATCATTTTATAATATGATGCTATTATTCAGCTTTACTTTCTCCTCTGTAACAGGCACTGTGCTCAATGATTGGTTTGGATTACTGCCCTTAATTCTCATAGCTTCTCTATGAGGGAGGTGCTAGTCTTGCATCTTATATATAAGGAAATTGAGGCACAGAGAGATTAAACAACTTGCCCAAAGTCACACAGCTAGAAAGTGAAAAGTGGCAGAGGCAGTATTCTAACCCAGGCAGTCTGAGCCCACAGCCCGTAGGCCTAATCTGTATTTCAAATACTTCCTACAGGCTGTGCTACCTTCCAAGAAGACATGTCACACAAGTATATAGCGATACTGCTGTATAAATAATAATTAAATCAACTGACTTGAGCTTATGATGTGCTCTTCATTAGAATGGATCCAATTTGTGGCATCCTATTGTTTTTTGTTTACTCCTTTCCTTACCTCCTGCCTCAAGCTAAAATATCAAAAGGATGTTTTACATATATCCTTTATATATTGTTAATTATGAACAAATGTATCTATATAATAGTGCACCATTTTGGTTGGGACGAAGCACTGTTATTTGTTTTATTTTATGTTTGCCGTGGTGGAAAGCATGTCTATCAGCAATGCCTAGTAGTGCTGACTTAGGTTTTCTTTTTTGTCAGAAGTAATTTTATGATAAACTAATATTGTAGTGTCCTGGGAAGCTTTGTATACCTGAAAGAGGGGAGTGATTTGCTCAGATATGCTGAAGGTTCAGTTTGTCAATTCCATTTATATTTTGAGACCCACTTTGTCCTAACTGAAAGAGATAATGGAACAGAAATCTGGATAGTTTTTTGTTTCTTTGTTTTTGTTTTTGAGATGGAGTTTTGCTCTTGTTGCCTAGGCTGGAGTGCAATGGTGTGATCTTGGTTCACTGCAACCTCTGCCTCCCAGGTTGAAGCAAGCCTCCTGCCTCAGCCTCCCGAGTATCTGGTATTACAGCCATGTGCCACCATGCCAGGATAATGTTTTGTATTTAGTAGACATGGGGTTTCACCATGTTAGTCAGGCTAGTCTCGAACTCCTGACCTCAGGTGATCCGCCCACCTCTGCCTCCCAAAGTGCTGGGATTATAGGCGTGCGCCACTGCACCTGGCCGAAATCTGGATAGTTTAAGTCAAGGAAATGATGCTGGTTCATTGGAAACCATACTAGTTTTCCTTTTCTTCAGTAGCAAAGTCATCCCCGGGGTCTCAGACTACAATCTGGGGGCAGTTTCCTACATTGGCATTGCCCTCACTTGGCATTTACCAGCTGCCCACTCCTGCTTCTCCCTGGCATATCTGCTTCTCCGTCTACTCCTCTGACCACATCTTCCTGACCACCTTTCTTTTCTTTTAGCAGAGAGTTAGGGGTTGGAGATAACAAGCAGACCACGAATAATGAGAAAGCAATGGACACATTTGATTCTTAAGCCCTTTGGGGAAAATTGGCATGCTCTTATAGCTCCTTCGGGGATGAGGATGGTAGAATCAAGTCAAGAGCCAACACCCAGGGCAGAAAGCAACCTGCCCTCACTGGTCACTCCAAGAGGCTCAGAGATGGAGTCCGGTGGCTCCAGCTATCGGTAGACCTCTCCTCTGAACCTAACTGATAGCATGCCACCCTCGCACACTGCCATTGTTTGTTTCACACTATGGACCTAGACAGATGAGCTGCCTCATCACCTACTCTGTGCAGAAACTGCCATGTCCTCCCCTCTGCACAGGCAAATATTTACCAGCTCGGTGGAGAGCCATGTGTATCATATCAAGGACCTGGGGCCAAGTCAACTCAGGGTCAGATGCGAAGGGGCAGACAAAAGCAGAGAGAGAGAGAGAGAGTACTAACTTGTTTTTTGGCTCCAATTTTATTCATATAGGCATTGAAATGCTGTTGTCAGGTGATCCCCCGGAAAAATCAGCCTTGACAATGATCTTGGTCTCAGGCTTGTGGCCTCTTTGAGTTTCCTCATTGTCAACATCAAGACCTAGGAATGAGAAAGGAAGGAAAAAGAAGAAGAAGAAAGGAAGAAAGGAGATGAAGAATGTAGAGAGGAAGGGATGAAAGGCCCCTGCAGGAGGGGACTGGCCGGGAGCAGGATACACTTCCTTTCACCAACATTCCGGGCCTCAGGGAGGAGCTTGGGGGCTGATCCAAACTGTGTATGGGAGTGGCAGGGATCCTTGGAGAGAATCAAAAACCTAACAAATCAAGTTATTAAGTTACTTTTGAAAGCATAAACATACTTTTCAATAAAGGTCTAGGACCCTGATAAAACCCAGAGATGGAGAAGTGAAATCAATTGTTGAGAATAAATGAAACATGTATTGATCTACACACTACAGCCATCTGTGATGTCTAATCCTCATGGTAATCACGGCAGGATGGTATTTTGATCCCCCTTTGATAAGAGAGGATATTTAAGTCAGAAAGGGTCAGTGGTTCACCCAAGTCCACACGGTAAATGAATGGCAAAGTCACGCATCCACCCGTTCATCCTGCCTCCAAATCCTACCCATGTTTTCACACAGAATCTGGACTGCACTGAAACCTGGAAAACAACAGACCCTGTTGGCTTGGGAAATAGCTGACAGCAAATAGCACTTGGAGAGTGAGCTGGGGAAGAAGTAGCCCGGGCTGGCAGGTGGGAGGGAGAAGGGTCAGGCCTGAGAGCTGAGGAAGAGGAAGGCCCGCCTGGCCCGCTCCCACTGCACGTGCCAGCCCTGGCCGGGAGCATGTGGGGGCACAGGTTTCCTCGGATCCCACGTCCATTGTTCTGCCGTTATGACATGGCCTCACTGTCTATCATAGACGGAAGTGAAATTGGTCTGGAATGGTTTCCTCTTCCCACAGTTTTCTTGGTTGTATATTGATAGATGACTTTTAAATATAATATCCTTACAGATAGGAAAATTAAGCTAATCTATCCATTCAATGTCCAGAACTGTCCTTTTTTTCAAGTTTAGCATGAGAGACGATGTGTTAGCCTTTTTCAGTCCTCTAAGACTTCCTTATCATGCCATAGTTTTAAAAAAGTGGCTTAATTTCCCTGGGTCACCGGAGAGCATCTGTGGGAGTTCCATGGTGTCAGCATTCTCTGTGCTATTGGAGCACGGCTTCCCTTCGACCGGATTGCAGGTCTGGGCTCACAGATTCCAGCTCACCATGGCCACAAAGCTGGGAGAAGAGAAAACAGGCCCTGCCTTGGCTGGAGCATGTGCTATTCTCTTCCTAGAGCTGTTGTTTTCCTTGATCATCTATAACTAAGATCTTTTTCCAGCTGCCACCTGCATGTCCTAGAAGATCCATCTGATTTGTTTTTGTGGTTTACTTTTTTTTTTTTTTTTTTTTAAGCAGAGACAGAGTCTTGCTCTGTCGCCCAGGCTGGAGTTCAGTGGCATGATCTTGGCTTACTGCAACCTCCGCCTCCCATGTTCAAGCAATTCTTCTGTCTTAGCATCCCGAGTAGCTGGGATCACAGGTGTGTGCCACCATACCCGGATATTTTTTCTCTTTTCTTTTTAAGTAGAGACAGGGCTTCACCATATTGGCCAGGCTGGTCTCGAACTCCTGACCTCAGGTGATCTGCCTGCCTTGGCCTCCCAGAGTGCTGGGATTACAGGTGTAAGCCACCATGCCTGGCCATGGTTTGCTTTTTTGATTCTGACTTGGAAACCACATACTATCTCTCTCTCTCTCTCTTTTTTTAATTTAGCTGGAGCTCCATGGGTTTCTCAGGCCCTGGACAGAAGGGGTTGATTTTTGTTTTGCTTCTGTCACTGCCTTTCTCTGTCAGTATAATTTCTGTGACCTTAGCAATGTCTACTAAAAGTACATTCCTAGCAAACTTTGATTCCTAAGATTTGATTTTCCCTGGTCCTTTTTGCTCATATCTAAAGCATGTTGGAATGTTTCTCTGAAGCTCATGCCAACTGTGGATTTTCCTTAACACTGTGAATATTATTACCCAGATGATTATTTTCTCTATTTATAGAGGAATTTTTAGAAGTTTACCATTTGAATGGTAAACTTGTGGTAACATGCATTATCTCATTTTATCTCCAGTTACCCATGAGGGAGATACTCTCTCCATCGTCTGTTTCACAGATGAGGACACGTCCGAAGATTTGCGTGCGTCAGACAGCTCACGCCTGTCAGAGCCGGAAGTGGAGTGCATTTCCATCTTGAGACGCATGCCACTACTTTTTCGTTTTCTTCCGTCTTTAAACATAACTCCTTTCCATGTGTAAAAATTAAATCAGGCTGGGCGCGGTGGCTCAGGCCTGTAATCTCAGCACTTTGGGAGGCCGAGGCAGGCGGATCATGAGGTCAAGAGATCGAGACCATCCTGGCTAACATGGTGAAACCCTGTCTCTACTAAAAATACAAAAATCAACTGAGCATGGTGGCACGTGCCTGTAGTCCCAGCTACTCAGGAGGTGGAGGTTGCAGTGAGCTGAGATCGCACCATTGCACTCCAGCTTGGGCAACAAGAGTGAAATTCCATCTCAAAAAAAAAAAAAAAAAATTAATCAGGGAACCAAACTACCCATTTTCTTTACTAAGAAATTTAGGAAAACTCTCTATCTGAAATACTTACTTCCTTTTTAAATTTATTTTATTTTCATAATAAATTCTCTAATACAAGAATAGGGAATGCACTGTGTTAGCAGGTGGCGGACTCTGGACCCTGGGACCCAGATCCTAGCTTAAAGGGTCATTCCTTCTTGCCCTGAAGCACCATTGCACCAGGAGAAACTGGCACCCGGTGTTACACTGGGAACATTTGAATGGAAACCAGAATTTTTACACTGTTTATCATCTGATGAGGGTTTTAAGGGGAAAGTGTCAACATAAATTTGGAATTTCCTGACTTCTGCGGATTTGAGTTACAATCCTGACAAGACTAGAAAGGAAATTAAAAAAAAAAAAAATTTAGAGTGTTTTATTGTGGAAATGTCCCCAAACATTTTCATCCCATTTTCCCAGAGAAACCTGACAGCTCTTGGGGCGGGGGGTGGGGGGTGGTGGACGAGGGGGGATGGAGAAGAACAAAACCCAGCGGCCACATCCTTGAACTCTTTTGTGTGTTTAGAACAATGTCCAGTTAAAATCAAACAATATTGCTGCTAAATGCGTCTAAAATAGTCCTTGGTTAGTACTCTTGCTCTTGCCCGGTGGAAGGGCTCCGTAAGAGGGCAGCTTGGAGAGTGATGAGAGCCGGGCCCAGTGCTGACCGCAGAGGCAGCAGGGCACAGCGAGATACTGTATCTTTCCAATAACCCTGTCATCAGCTCCTGCGTTGCTGGGACTTTAAATCTCAATCTGAGCGCAGCGTGCATACAGCCGCTGCACCCAAGTGGAAAACAAAAGCCGGGCTAGGGCTGGGGGTGGGGGAAGCTCATAAAGGAGAAGTCATGAAGTCTGGCTTTCTGGCCAGATTTCCTCTGGAAGGTGAGGTGTGGCCGGCACTGTGTGTGTGGACCGCCTGGGAGGGGACACACACCCTGCCTTCAGACGGCAGGACCTCAGCCTGGCCCGCAGCCAAGGAGCCAGACGCCAGGCCCCGGGCTCTCAGCAGTGGGAGCGGTCGCTGGGCTGGGTATACAATGGTATTATCTCAAGCCAACCACTGCTGCAGAAACGCGCAATGCTTCCTGTCCTTGCATTGCAGCACAAACTGTCCGATTTCCAACTGCTTTCGGACACACTCACCCGCACTCGGCCGCCAGGCTTGCTGTATGAATGTCTAAAGCCATTTCTTCCTTGGGAATTGCAGACGCTGCAATGCCGTAATCCACTGTATTTTTATCCCCTCTGGAAGGCCCTGAACCGATCATGAGTCACATGGGGAAAGGGATTAACTCCCAAAACAGTTTATGTAATGTAGGCAAATGCCTGAAGCTTCTTATAATGGGGGAAAGCAGAAAGATCTCCAAACTCATTAACATCATACACAATTTATTCTTGTTGGTCCATCGTCTTTATTCTCTTTCCCACTTTGAATCCCTGGGAAAGCAAGAAGATGCAATAGAAGAGGAAAATCTGGGTGAACGTGAAGGAGAAAGCCTGATTTTAATTTCTAGTGATTACTTTTAATATATGTTGAATGAATTTTGTTTAAACTGTTATGGTACTCTCAAACATGGCCATTGGATTAAATTATTTCAAAAATTTAAAAGCCTACTAAACCCTGGTACTACCAATGTGTTGAAAAGGACAAGGGAGATGAAGGAGAAGGTTCTTTTTTTTTTTTTTAATCGTGTTTGATGTTTTTGGCTTTGGAATATTTCAATTAGGTTTTTAAGCATCTGACTGAACCTTTCAAATTACGTGCCTATGTCAGAAGGGTGAACACTTTCAGTAACCTGCTCCCAGAAGTCAGAGGTTTAATCCAACAGTTACCAGAAATGCTCTTAAACTTTCTGCTTCCAGGTCAGGAGCTTTTTGGCAGGCCGCTGTTCCCAGGGACATGGACTTTGATGCAGCATGGGCTACTTAAGGAGGCTCAGAAAAGGCTGGCCTCAGGCGGGCAGCCAGGGCTCACAGGGCCAGAATCCTCTGCTTTGTGCTCCGTGGGAATTCCTGTGATTACAGTACAAACCCAGTTTTCAGTAAAATGGGATGACAACTGCTCCAAATAAGGTGGCCCTTGGTTTATCCCGAATGTGCCTAAGTAGATCTACTCCCTCGTAATGAAGCCTGAAGATTCCTTCAGCTACTTGCCCTTGTGAAAATGGGTGGGCTTTTTTTGGACTGGATTCAGTAGTGTGCTGGCAAATGTTTAACCACCAGCTCTCCGCAACAAGCAGCCCTGATGGGGACATTTGCTATGGCCTTCAAGAGATTGGGGCCTTGAAATACACAACTTTTTAAAATTAGAAAGTATTTTAAACATACAGAGAAATATAGAGGATAATAGAATAAATGTTTATGTACCCACAAACTCTTATTTAATCTGAACACTTTGTGGTGTTTACTTTTCTTTTGAAGAAATGGTTGAAACCTGCTGGGTCCTCTCTCTGGGCTCCTCCCTCCCTGCGCAGAGGCAATCGATGTCTGAACTTCGTCTTTCCCCTGCATGCAGGACAGATGTTCGTCAAGCTCCCAGAGCTGTCTAAAGGCCAGAGTGACAGCACAAAATTTTCAATTTTCAAATACCACCCTTGCCTGCATTTTCCAAACATATGTTTATACACGCAATAGATAATATTGTTTTGCATGCTTTAAAATTTGAATATAAATCATAATGTACATACTTTTTTGATACATTTAATGAGATATTATTTACACACCATACAATTCATCTATTCAAAGTGTACAATGGTTTCTAATATATTTGGAAAGTTGCACAACCATCACCACAATCAATTGTAGAAACTTTTCATCACCACCGCTCATGCCAAGCCAAAAAAAACCTACTGGTGCCAATGAATGGTCCCTCATCTTCCCCGACCCTGCCCCACTCCCAAACCTAGACAACCAATAGTGGGTCTTCTGTCTGTAGAGGGTTGCCTAGACTGGTAATTTCACATAAATGGAATAATATAATATGTGACTTTTTGCATCTGGCTTTGTTCTCTTAGCACAGTATTTACCATTCATGCATATTATAGCATGTATTTATATTTCTTCATTTTTATTGCCAAATAATTTTCCATAGTATGAATGTATCACATTTTATTTATTCTTCCATTAATGGCTATTTGGGTTGTGTCCACTTTTTGGCTATTATGAATAATGCTGCTATTAATATTTCTGTACAAGTTTTTGTGTGAACACGTGCTTCAATTCTTTGTGGTGTATACCTAGGAGAGGAATTGCTGGGTCATACAGGAACTCTATGTTTAAGCTTTTGAGGAGCTGCTAGACTGTTTTCTAAAGCAGCTGCATCGTTTTATATTCCCACTAGCAGTGTGTGAGGATTCTGGCTTGTCCATATCCTCACCAACACCTATTATTGTCTGTCTTTTTGACTCTAGCCATCCTAGTGGGTGTGAAGGGGTATCTCATGATGACTTTGATTTGCATTTCCATAATGATTAATGGTACTGAGCATCTCTACATGTGTTTGCTGGCTAGCTGTATATCTTTTTTGGAGAAATATCTGATCAGATCCTTTATCCATTTTTTAAATAGAATTACTTATCTTTTCACTTATTTATATATATTTTTTGATACTGGGTTTTGCTCTTTTTGCCCAGACTGGAGTGCAATGGCATGATCTCGGCTCACTGCAACCTCCACCTCCCAGGTTCAAGCAATTCTCCTGCCTCAGCCTCCCAAGTGGCTGGGATTACAGGCATGCGCCACCATGCCTGGCTCATTTTGTATTTTTAGTAGAGACGGGGTCTCTGCATGTTGGTCAAGCTGGTCTCAAACTCCTGACCTCAGGTGATCTGCCCAACTCAGCCTCCCAAAATGCTGGGATTACAGGTGTAAGTCACTGCGCCCAGCTTATTATCTTTTTATTTTTGAGGTACAAGAATTCTTAATGTATTCTAGTCACTTATCAGATATATGATTTGCAAATATTTTCTCCCATTCTGTGGGCTATATTTTCACTTTTTTGATAGTGCTCTTTGCTCTATATAAGCTTCTAAGGCTATTCTTAAATTAATACATTTTTAGCATTATCCAAGTAGAAACATGGAACATGAATACATCAATTTGAACCATTTTCAACCTCTGTATAGTACTTAATACTATGACTATTTAGAATTAATTTATTGATTCATTATTCTGTCAGTGGAAACTTGGGCTTGTGCCAGTATTTGGCTGTGGCAAACAACGCCACCATGAACATTCTTATCCATGTCTCTTGGGGTACATTTCCAAGTATCTGTTGGGCAAAAACAAGGCATGTGTTAGAGATAGTGTGGGTTTAGCCGGGCGCGGTGGCTCAAGCCTGTAATCCCAGCACTTTGGGAGGCTGAGGCGGGCGGATCACGAGATCAGGAGATCGAGACCATCCTGGCTAACACGGTGAAACCCCGTCTCTNTCCTGGCTAACACGGTGAAACCCCGTCTCTACTAAAAAATACAAAAAACTAGCCGGGCGAGGTGGCGGGTGCCTGTAGTCCCAGCTACTCGGGAGGCTGAGGCAGGAGAATGGCGTGAACCTGGGAGGCGGAGCTTGCAGTGAGCTGAGATCCGGCCACTGCATTCCAGCCTGGGCGACAGAGCGAGACTCTGTCTCAAAAAAAAAAAAAAAAAAAAGAGATAGTGTGGGTTTGGTTCGAGACCACTGCAATAAATCCAATAGCACAATAAAGAGAGTCACATACATTTTTGGATTACCCTGTGCATATAAAAGTCATATTTACACCATACTGTAGCTTATTAAGTGTGTAATAGCATCAGGTCTAAAAAAAAACAAAGTATAAACCTTAACTTCAAAATACTTTCTTTTTTTTTTTTGAGAGAAGGTCTCACTCTGTCACCTAGGCTGGAGTGCAGTGGCGCGATTTGGGGTCATTGCAACCTCCATCTCTTGGGTTCAAGTGATTCTTCTGCCTCAGCCTCCTGGGTACTGGGATTATAGTCATGCACCACCATGCTCGGCTAGTTTTTGTTTTTAGTAGAGATGGGTTTTGCCATGTTGGCCAGGCAGATTTCAAACTCCTGGCTTCAAGCGATCCACCAGCCTCGGCCCTCCAAAGTGCTGGGATTACAGGCATGTGCCATGGCGCCTGACCTAAAATACTTTATTTTTAAAAAATGTTAACAATCGGCCGGGCGTGGTGGCTCAAGCCTGTAATCCCAGCACTTTGGGAGGCCGAGACGGGTGGATCACGAGGTCAGGAGATCGAGACCATCCTGGCTAACACGGTGAAACCCCGTCTCTACTAAAAAATACAAAAAACTAGCCGGGTGAGGTGGCGGGCACCTGTAGTCCCAGCTACTCGGGAGGCTGAGGCAGGACAATGGCGTGAACCCGGGAGGCGGAGCTTGCAGTGAGCCGAGATCCGGCCACTGCACTCCAGCCTGGGCGACAGAGTGAGACTCCGTCTGAAAAAAAAAAAAAAAAAAAAAATGTTAACAATCATCTGAGCCTTCAACAAGGCCTAATCTTTTTGCTGGTAGAGGATCTTATCTTGCCTTGAGGTTGATGGCTGCTGACTGATCAGGATGGTGGTTGCTGAAGGTTGAGGTGGCTGTGGCAATTTCTTAAAATTTGCCGCATTGATTGACTCTTCCTTTCGTGAGAGATTTCTCTGAAACATGCAATACTGTTTGGTAGCATTTTACCAATAGTAGAATTTCTTTCAAAATTGGAGTCAATCCTCCAAACCCTGCCACTGCTTTATCAATGAGGTTTATGTAATATTCTAAATACTTGGTTGTCATTTTAATAATGTTCATAGCATCTTCATCAGGAGCAGATTCCATCTCAAGAAACCACTTCCTTCGGTCATCCATAAGAAGCAACTCCTCAGCCATTAAAACTTTTTTTTTTTTTTTTGAGACGGAGTCTCGCTCTGTCGCCCAGGCTGGAGTGCAGTGGCCGGATCTCAGCTCACTGCAAGCTCCGCCTCCCGGGTTCACGCCATTCTCCGGCCTCAGCCTCCCGAGTAGCTGGGACTACAGGCGCCCGCCACCTCACCCGGCTAGTTTTTTGTATTTCTTAGTAGAGACGGGGTTTCACCGTGTTAGCCAGGATGGTCTCGATCTCCTGACCTCGTGATCCACCCGTCTCGGCCTCCCAAAGTGCTGGGATTACAGGCTTGAGCCACCGCGCCCGGCCTAAAACTTTATCATGAGATTGCAGCAATTCAGTCACATGTTCAGGATTCACTTTAAATTTTGGTTCTCTTGCAATTTCTACCATCAGCAGTTATTTCCTCCTCTGAAGTCTTGAAATCTTCAAAGTCATCCATGAGGGTTGTAGTAAAATTCTTCCAAACTCCTGTTAATGTTGATAGTTCGATCATCTCCCATGAATCATAAATGCTTTAATGGCATCTAGAATGCTGAATCCTTTCCAGAAGGTTTTCTATTTACTTTGCCCAGATACATCAGAAGAACCATTACCTACGGCAGCTATAGAGTTAGGAAATGTATTTCTTATATAATAAGACTTGAAAGTTGAAATTACTCCTTGATCCATGGGCTGCTGAATGGATATTGTGTTGGCAGACAGGAAAACAACATTAATCTCCTTGTATGTCTCCATCAGAGCTGTTGGGTGACCAGGTGCTTTGTCAATGAACAGTAATATTTTGAAGGAAATCTTTTCTTCTGAGGAGTAGGTCTCAGCAGTAGGCTTACAATATTCAGTAAGCCATGCTGTCATTCATGCTTTGTTGTTCCACCTATAAAGCACAGACAGAGAAGGCTGAGCAGACCCTAGGATTTTTGGAATGTAAAATGAGCATTGGCTTCAACTTGAAGTCACCAGCTGCCTTAACCCCTAATGAGAGCCAGGCCTGTCCTTTGAAGTCAGGCATTGATGTCTCCTGTCTAGCTATGAAAGTCCTAGATGGCATCTTCTTCCAATAAAATGCTGTTTTGTCTACACTGAAAATCTGTTGTTTGGTGTAGCTGCCTTCATCAATGATCTTTCCTAGATCTTCTGGATAACCTGCTGCAGCTTCTCCATCAGCACTTGCTGCTTCACTTTGCACTTTTATGTTACAGAGATGGCTTCTTTTCTTAAATTTCAGGAAGCAAACCCTGCTAGCTTCCAACTTTTCTTCTGCAGCTTCCTCATCTCTCTTAGCGCTCAAGGAATTAAAGAGAGCTAGGGCTTTACTCTTGAGAGGAGGGTATGGCTTCTGGAAATGTTGTAGCTGGCTTGATCTTCTATCCAGGCCACTAAAATTTTCTTCATATGAGCAATAAGTCTATTTCATTTTCTTATCATTCATGCGTTCACTGGAGTAGCACTTTTTTTTTTTCTTTTTCTGACACAGAGTCCTGCTCTGTTGCCCAGGCTGGAGTGCCATGGTGCGATCTTGGCTCACTGCAACCTCTGCCTACCAGGTTCAAGCAATTCTCCTGCCTCAGCCTCCTGAGTAGCTGGGACTACAGGCACGCACCACCACACCCAGCTAATTTTGCATTTTTAGTAGAGACGGGGTTTCACCATGTTGGTCAGGCTGGTCTCGAACTCCTGACCTTGTGATCTACCTGCCTCAGCCTCCCAAAGTGCTGGGATTACAGGCATGAGCCACCACACCCGGCCTGGAGTAGCACTTTTAATTTCCTTCAAGAACTTTTCCTTTGCATTCACAACTTGGCTAACTGCGCAATGTAAGAAGACTGGCTTTTGGCCTTTCTTCTCTTGTGACATGCCTTCCTCACTAAGATTCATAATGTCTAGCTTTTGATTGCAGTGAGAGACGTGCAACTTTTCCTTTTGCTTGAACATGTAGAAGTCATTGTAGGGTTATTAATGGGCCTAATTTCAATACCATTTTGTCTCAGGGAATGAAGACGCCCAAGGAAAGGGACAGAGATAGGGGAATAGATGGTCTACAGAGCAGTCAGAACACACATACATTTATTAATTAAGTTTGCTGTCTTATGTGGGCGTGGCTTGTGGAACCTCAAAACAATGACAACAGTAAGGTCAAAGATTGCTGATCACAGATCCATAACAGTAATAATAATAACACCATAATAATAAGGAAAAAGTTTGAAATCTTGTGTGAATTACCAAAATGTGACACAGAGACACAGAGTGAGCATACGCTGTTGGACCAATGGTGCCAAAACACTTGCTTGATGCAGGGTTGCCACAAACATTCAATATGTTGAAAACGCAGCATTTGTGAAGCGCAATAAAGCAAAGTATAGAAAAGTGAGGTGTGCCTGTACCTAGGAGTGGAATGCCTGGACTTAGAGAATGTAGGTCTTCAGGCTTATATGATATGGTTACAGTCTTTTCTTTTTTCCCTTTTTGTACCAGCAGTGTATTGGAGATCTCAGTGTAGGACATCTTTGCTAATACTTGGTATTGTTTGACATTTAAATTGTAGCTATTCAGATGGGCATGAATTGGTTCTGATTGCTGTTTTTAAGATGTGGCCTGACTGTCAAGCCTGCAGAGAACAGATAAGCTGCTGGACCCGTTTTGTTATTTGTAAAGCAGAGTCATGAAATTGTGGCCCTAATATGCTCTTGTATATCCAGAGCTCTGGAGACTTCCATAGGTAGAGAACAATATGGAGAACTTTATGAGATACTTGTATGGTTCCTCTGTGCAGTATTAGTTGGCTGTATTACATCACTGATGATTTTCACTATATTTAGTATGGAACATATTTTAAACCTGTAATGTAAACTTTTTGCAACTGAATAGTATAAAGTTCTAGAAATTTATTAGTATAAGCCATTTGCAAATTCTTTAGCCCCTGGAAGTCCTGCAAAAGCAGGATCATTCCCATTTCCATTCTTTGTCTCCACCCTTTAGTCTTGCTGTTAATAATGCCAATTCCTTCAGCATTTTCTCATATAGTTCCTCTCAACTTCTTTTTTTTTTTTTTTTTTTTTTTTGAGACGGAGTTTTGCTCCGTTGCCCAGGCTGGAGTGCAGGGGTATAATCCCGGCTCACTGTAAGCTCCACTTCCCAGGTTCATGCCATTCTTCTGCCTCAGCCTCCGGAGTAGCTGGGACTACAGGCGCCCGCCACCACACCCGGCTAATTTTTTGTATTTTTAGTAGAGACAGGGTTTCACCGTGTTAGCCAGGATAGTCTCAATCTCCTGACCTTATGATCCGCCCACCTCTACCTCCCAAAGTGCTGGATTACAGGCATCAGCCTCCGTGCCTGGCCCCGCTCAACTCTTCAATCTTGTAAAAGTTAATTTTTTTTTCTTTGGTACTGCATACATAATGCACACAAAGCGTTGCATAACTTTCGAAATTAACTCCTCTTTCAAGGTGAAGATTAAATACCTGAGACCACTATGGTTTTTCTTGTTTGATATTTGTAGCAGAGTGGCATTTTACCAGATAACCTGTTTCTAGACATCTCATCAAAATTATACTTAAATCAGTACCTTAGTATTTAGGTAAGAAAGAAACTTTTCATGGTAAATGAAGGTTTTTCTCTCAGACTAGAGTCTGATTCAAAAGAAGACTAAGGAGAAGCTTCAATTTGAATTGTGAATAGACCATGTTGTGAATTGTGAAATACAACTAGAACATGGTTTTCAGTTCAGTTTCTCACATGGGTGTCGATCTGTTGCTTTTAATATGTGTAGGTAGATCCTGCAGAGTAAAACTAGCAAACTATAATCTATTAATAAGTGAGAAGCTTTCTTTTTTTTTCTTGAGACAGAATCTCGCTCTGTCACCCGGGCTGGAGTACAGAGGCGTGATTTCAGCTCACTGCAACCTCTGCCTCCTGGGTTCAAGCGATTCTCCTGCCTCAGCCTCCTGAGTAGTTGGGATTACAGATGCCTGCCACCACGCCCAGCTAATTTTTGTATTTTCACTAGAGATGGGGTTTCACCATGCTGTCCAGGCTGGTCTTGAACTCCTGAACTCAAGTAGTCCACCGGCCTCGGCCTCCCAAAGTGCTGGGATTACAGGCGTGAGCCACCACGCCTGGCTAAAGTGAAGAGCTTTCTATGCAGAGAGCTTTATAAATGTTGTGTCACTTAATTTACACAATGTGCTTTTTCTAGAGGTATTTTAACAAACTGGTTCTCTTACAGAATGTTTATGTGCCACTGTGCTCAGCTTTGCACATACATTCATTATATCATTTTCTGCTGACCAGGGTGTCTCCAGACACTACCTCACTCATCCTGGCTTTAGCTATTTTCCAGAATCTTCCACAGATATAGATGGTGATATTAATTTAGGCTCTGAAAATAAACGAAATATTAGTCTTTGGATATTTCCCTCCAGTAAGTATTCAAAAGCCAAGAAAGTTCAAGGGTTTGATTAAAAATAGTTGGCCTTCTTGGCTATCAAATGAAGCATTCTCCTTCAGAGGGAAAGGTAAAGTCAGGAAATCCTGAGATGTTCTGTCTAAATCCTACTTTACTGAAGTGATAAAAGATTAGAGGTCAGCCTCAAAGTTATTTTTATTTAAAACTGGGCAGACTCCAGGTTGCACCAGATTTTCTTGGCCCAACGCTTTCTTTCCTTTTTTTTTTTTTTCTTGAGACTGAGTTTTGCTCTGTCACCCAGGCTGGAGTGCAGTGGCATGATCTCGGCTCACTACAGCCTGTGCCTCCCAGGTTCCAGTGATTCTCCTGCCTCAGCCTCCTGGGTAGCTGGGATTACAGGCGCATGCCACCACGCTCGGCTAGTTTTTGTATTTTTAGTAGCGACGGGATTTCACTATGTTGGCCAGGCTGGTCTCAAACTCCTGACCTCAGGTGATCCACCTGCCTCAGCCTTCCAAAGTACTGGGATTACAGGTAAGAGCCATTCTGGGGAAAACTCAGGACTGTCTGTGGCTGGTGGGACCTCGCCTATGGAAGTACCTCAAACAAAGGGATGTTGGATGTAGAGAGGAGAGGTTCTGACCCTGTTCCCAAGCCTGTGATCGTCCAGTGGTAGCACAGGCTTTGTATCAACATGACTGTGGATGCGGTGTTGGCCAGATGTGGAAACAGCACCCTGCATGGGAGCAGATCTGAGTTCACGAAGAATGAAAATGTCCCACTTCACAGGCACTGCAGGTGTCTGACTTCTGCTGGTGGCATCTGCCTCTTACGTGGTTATGAAATGAAGGAGAAACCTGGGTTAGTTCTGCTCAGCAGTTTAGCTTTGCCACATATTAGCTGCATGTCATTTAACTTCTCTGTGCATCAGTACCCTCATCTGTAAATTGGGGATACTAATAGAACAGTCCCATAGAGTTACTGGGAGGATGAAATGAGATTAAACATGTAAAGTGCAGGAATAGTGCCTGGAAAAGAGAAGATGCTCAGTAAATGTTAGATAGGATGATTACTGTGTTATTAGTAATATGTCTTATAAAGTCAGGGGAGAATCAGTTAATCCTTAATGTAGCCAAAGAGTTGTCTGAATAATCCTTTAGCAGTTTTAGAGATCAGTCATGTGCATTCAATTAGATGGAGAATCAATGTAGGTCTTCTCAATGTGTGGCCAAATTGAACTGAAAAATAAAGGAGAAGTGGGCAGGGCACAGTGGCTCACACCTGTAATCCCAGCACTTTGGGAGGCCGAGGCCGGCAGATCACTTGAGGCCAGGAGTTTGAGACCGGTCTGGCCAACATGGCAACACCCCATCTCTACTAAAAATACAAAAAATATTAGTCGGGTGTGGTGGCCCATGCCTGTAGTCCCAGCTACTCAGAAGGCTGAGGCGGGAGAATCGCTTCATTCCAGGAGGGGGAGGTTTCAGTGAGCCAAGATTGCTCCACTGCACTCCAGCCTGGGCCACAGAGGCAGGCTCCATCCAAGTCTAACCCTGGGGTTTTCTCATGAAGAGCAGAGTGGAGGAAGCCTGGTGAGACCTGAGCCTCATCCCTGGAGAGAATGCCTGTCAGCCCAGACCATTTGGGAAGCAGGAAAAGTAAAGAGAAGCACAAACAGCCACAGACCAATTTCAGGAAATAGTAGTAAGGGAGAGTCGCCGAGCTTGTCAAATCTTGGTTTGAGTTTGGAGGTGAGATGAAAAAGCAGGAACGACCCCTCAGTCCTTCACAGGAGAGACACCATACTCCAGAAGTTTCCAGAGTGTGATGTTTGAAACTGGGATTTGGTTAGGGTTTTTTTTTTTTTCTAACTTTTAATGTAGAAAATTATACAAGTCACAAATACGCAGGTTAATTTTTTAAATTGTGATAAATTATACATAACACAAAATGTATTATTTTAATCATTTTGGGGGCACAGTTCAGTGGTATCAAGTACATTCACATTGCTGTGCAACCACCACCATCCGTCTCAGAACATTTTCATTTTCCCAGGCTGAAGCTTCATTCCCATTAAACATGGTTTCCCCACTCCCTTGCCCCGTGGCCCAGGCCCTGGCAATCCCCATTGTACCTTCTGTCTCTATGGATTTGACTACTCGGGACACCTCATGTAATAGAATTATACAAATTCGGTCCTGCTGCGATGGACAAATTTCACTTAGCGTAATGCCCACAAGGTTCAGCTTGGTGAATTTTATAAACTTGAACCACCTGTGTAACCAGCTCCCTGACAGTGAAACATGTCATTGCTAGCCACACAGACGTCCCTGTGCCCACCTCTGGTCAGTCCCCTCTACCCTCGCAGGACCCCGAGGGCAACCTTGTCCTTTGTCAATGCAGAGAAGGAGGCAGAAGGGGGAAGACAGAGGTTTCTGCCTCTTACCGCCCCAGTAGGGAAGCTGCACATTTTATCTGTTTCACACGTTAGGCTTTAGTGTCTCTGCCAAAGAAAATTTGGAAACTTTGGCTTGGGCAATGTTTATATTTCACTCCCAGATTGTACAGATAAATGCCTTGTTTTATTTAGTCTGCCTTTGTTCAACTAACTCCCATTTTTGCGACTCTGTTTAGGCAGCCTCTTCTGGGGGAACCCTGTGCATCCCACAATCTGGAGACATTGCTGGCTGACTGTGACTTACCACCAGACAAATGCCCACCAGAGGACAGTCTCCTTGGCATCTGCGTAACCTCAAAGCCCAGCACAGTGTCCAGCACTCAGTGGTTTCTACAATGCATGTTTAACTCAGCAGAGCTGAACTAGTGCTCCCAGGGAACTGACTGATGGAAGTCTGTCTTAAAAGCTGAGCTCTGTAATTCTGCAGCTGTTTGTCCTTGGAGACATCATTTAACTTCTCTGTCTGGGACTCTGCAACATAAGGAAAGTGCCGCAATATTAATCTGCCGTAAAAACTCTATGAACAAGTGCCTAGGCAACTCTTAAGTTGAACAGCAGTTATCACATCGTCCTTTAGTGTGCACACTTCATTCTCTTACTTACTTGAGAGAGATTATTTTAAAATCTCTCATGTTAATCAAACCACATTTCCTGATCTAGATAAAAAGATTTCAGAGTTTAATTACACAAAAAGTAGGTCATGTTACATGAAGATTTACAAAGAAGCCAAGATTTTTTTCTCTTTTTAAAGTATGACTAGGTAATAATAGATACAAGCATATTTTTCTCATTCCTAATACGTGTTTTATTTGGATGCTGTGCTGTGATATTCGAGGATTTGGGACACACTCTTTTAGGTTGCAAGAGAACTGTGAAACGCAGACACCAACAGTAGGTGAAGTGAGATCTTCTGTGTTAGTTTCCGAAACGTCTAGCAGTGGGCCATTCTCTGACGGTGGCCTCATAGCTGATAAAGAGAACATCCTGCCATGGCCATGTGAGGGGCCATTCCCAGATGGGGGAAGGACTCCAAGCCCCTAAATCTTTCTTAAAAATTTAGACTGAGAATCAACAGAAAACATCTAAACTCAGATAAACAGGCAAAGGTATTGAACAGACTATTCATAACTGTACTTATGACCACAATGAAAATAGAAGAAATACAAATTTGAGTAAAATAATTAGATATCTATTTGGGGCCTATGAAATCACCAAATACATTTAAAATTTAATTAGCATGATAGGTGATTTCTGTTTTCTTATTTGCATTTGTCATATTTTTAAAAATACTGTGTAGGTGTTATTTTTATAACCACCCAATAGTATTTGAGAATATGCTCTAAAACGAATGAGCCCAGTTCATTTTATTCCTGTTCAGGAAACTACAGTCAGCCAGTAGAAACAGTGCAGTAAGCTGGCTGTGCATGGTTTTATTTGTACTTGCCACTTTGCAGATATCATGGATTGGCAGGTGTAGCTCTTATTTTATCAGATACAAGAAAAATGGGAAATGACACAGAATTCCCACACATTGGAAGTGGGCATTTTTTAATTGAGCAGATACTATATCCTGTATGTTATGCTAAGTACTTTACACCTATATCTCATGCCATCCTTAAATGACACCGAGTGGGTCTTTTCCATTGGAAAGAATGCTGCAGTACGATGGCTGATAAGCAGATACAAATGTACAACAAAGCTTGACATTAAAATTACTTTCAGAAGATACGGTAAGACTGCTTTTTTTAGGTCTTGGATTGTTAGTAGAGCCTCAAAGTTTAATAACCGAACCCCAAGTGCCTAATTTGCCCCACTGGGTCCTGTCACTGACTCACTGGATGACCTTAGTGAAATCGTTTTCCATCTGTGAGTGTGTTTCCTTGCTGTGAAGATGAAACTAAAAATAAATACTGCCTTCATCATGGGTTATGGTAAGGACTAGCTGAGTAATCTTTGCTAAGAAATTGCAACTTTTTCAAGCAAAAGGGGGAGAAGAAAAAAATGCCTGTTTCATCATATAGGAAACTTGTTTGGGAGTTTTCTGACCCTAAAGTGATATAAATAAAATAGAAGACTTTTCTTCAACCTGCTTTGTTAGAGTATGAGACAAAACTGGCTGAATTCCGGTGTTCTTTGGTGCTGGCTAAGAGCGGGTTGGTTGCCCGTGAGCAGCGCGGTCACAGGCTGGTTCCCGGTGGCCGCGTGCACTCCGGAGAAAGCGGTCTCCTCCAGCCTGAGCTGTGCTCCCCCATGGGACTGAGTCGCTCGGACTGCCCAGTCTCTTCTCTCCCAAAGCTTCCAAAGCTCACTCTCTTCCAGGTGCTAAGTCCACCATCCATTTTTCTTTGACTAGTCTAGTTTTATTAGTAGTAGTTTTCTGATTTTAAACAGAAAAATTCTGCCTCATTTGCATTATTTTATTAATATACTTTTATTCTTCTCTTTGATGTGCGTGTCCAGTTCTAATAGCTAAGAAGATCCAGGAGTGCAACTCAGAAGTGTAGAAAGAAAGTGGGCTTCAAAGGTAAGGTTTTCCCTACTAGATTTCCAACTGTCTTACAATGACCTTGGACACTAACCTCTTTGAGCTTCAGTTTCCGATGGGAAATACTAACCTTATAGGGTTGTTGTAAGGATCAGATACCTTTTCTTTATTTATGTTTCATGTCATACAAAACACACATAATGGGCATGGGCACCAAGTTTCTTACCTCATAATATGGTGGCAAAAAAAGATAAGCCCTGCCTTGGTAGAGCCCATGTTGCAGGGGGGAAGCTAAGTCCTAAGTATGGGTCTTTAACTCAGGTTCTAACAGGGGAACAGTCCACAGCACAGTGGGCCTGTCTGTGTTGGGTGCTGATGAGCTCTTCATTTACCGTCCAAATATCAGACAAAAGAACACATGGAGGGGTTATGTGATCTCATGTTGCTCCCAATTTTTCACTACTTGTTCAAACGACAGTGACAGAACACCTGGTTCCCATGGGCAGGGAGTTCTGCTGGGCACTAGGAACGCTGACATCAGTGGGACCCTGCCTTGTCCTGGAGGGGCTGACAGTCGGAGTAGGGGAGGCAGACGCCTAAACGGGTGTTACACTTCAGAGCACTGAGCGCCACAGGGCTCTTAGAGAATGCTTCAAGCTGGGACTAGGAACTGAGTCCTGAGGATGAAGAGACATTTATGATGCAGGGCGGCGGTGATATGGTGGGGAAGAAGATGGAGTTGGTGCTTCAGACAGAAAGGACAGAGGAAAAGGCTATAGGGGGACAGAACATTTTGTGCTTTTGGCATGTCACAGACCAGTTCGATTCAGTGTGAGGAGCTTGGAGGGAGCAGGGGACAGGCAGTTAAGAGGTGAGAATAAAAACTGGAAGTGTGAAGGGGTTGGCCCGCGCGTGGTGCTGACCTTGGAAAAGGGAAGGCAGGTGGGAGACTGGGAGTGAGAGGGGCTGGGAGCCTGGAGGAGGCGTCAGAACCAGGAACAGTCAGGGGGCGGCATTCCAGGGAGGGTGGACAAAACTTAGTGAGTGGCTGGTGTGGGCATTGCGGGGAGGAGGAGACAGGACAGCACCAACATCCCCTGCAGGGAGGATGTGGTGACATTAACCAGGGGAGGCTGAGAGTGCCACCTTTGATGCCAAATCCCACCTCCAGCTCTTCCCTGTGGCCCTGGGAAAATTAATTCTCTGTGTCTCAGACTCTTCACCTGAAAGTGAGGATGACAATAACAGAACCTCATAGAATGTGGCTTTATTGTGTAGATTAAGTGAAATGACACATGTAGACATCATCTTGGAGGAGAAAGAAGGCTTAGGGTGGTCCAGTTCTGATTACATGACAAAAAGCTGCCTCAAGACTCTGAGGACATTATGCCCATCTTTGTCAAAAGAAGGTGAACTGCCCAGTGGAGTGTTAGCTCAGAAGTCTCCATCTGTGGAAACCCAGAGCAGCTCTTGTGAGATTTGCTATCAACCAGAGGCAGGTGGATCTGTGGACCTTACATTTATTTCAGGGCCGGGGCAATAAAAATGTGAGTGAAAGTGTTAAACCTAGTCCCTTGGATTGTTCAGTCTGCAATGCTGGAGACCACACTGGCTCCTGGTGAGGCTGTGAAATGGGTGTAGTTTGTTTTGGCCTAACTGCCTCCCAACTTCTCTAATGTTTCTCTAAAGATCTATTTCTCCTAAATCTTCTTTTTAAAGACTTAATTTTTCTAGGGCAGTATTAGGCTCACAGCAAAATTGAGCAAAAGGCACAGAGATTTCCCATGTTCCCCTGCCCCCGACCCTGGCAGAGCCTTCCCCATCGAAAACACCCTGCACCTGAGTGATCCATCAGCCGCAGCCGAGGAAGCCACACTCACCTGTCATTATCACCCAGGCTCCACACTGTACAGTAGGGTTCACTACCTCTTCATGGCACCAATAAATAACACAGATTTAGCTGATGATTTTTAAAGGCTATGCACCCTACTGGGAGCATAGGGTAACTACCCTTGCCTGACAACCAAGGCATTTCAAAACCAGCCTGCTCCATCTCCTGTCTCTCACCAAACAATAAAGCTCCCAGTGCTGGAATGACTGAGGGTCTCACCAAGGCCTGCCTGGACACTCACCACTGTTTGTGAGACTTTGCAACCACTTTCTTTCTCTCCATCCTCACATTTGCTTTTATTCTGGACATATCCGACTCTGTGACCTCTTAGCTCCTTGACCCAGTGACCTTGCTTTCCAGTGGGCCACGGCTTCCCTTTCTCACGGTGCAGAATGTGAGTCTGAACCATGTTATCTCTTGCGACTGCTCCACCTCCAGCATCTCAGATTCAAACATCCTCCTCGCTGCCCGCAAACCCTGCCCTGCAGCTTCCTGCTCGAGTATTCCCTGTACAGCCTCCTTTACTTCTGGGTGACCTTTCCTGACCCTCACTTTTTCCCTATTCATGGCCCGCCACTGTTAATTTGCCTGACATCCATGCTGGATTCTGTCCCATCATGTCAACCGTGCCCTCTTTCTGTTGCATGTGCTGGCAAACTTGAAATCTGATGAACCCACTACCCTCACTACACTCGCTGTCTGATCTCTCTCAGGTAGCTGAGGACTGAGGAGCAGCCCCAGCCAGGCAGGTTGGGGTCACGATAAACTCACAGTTACCAACCACACACAGTGCTCTGTCCGGCTGGCCATCTCATTACACCTCTCTGACTTGCTTGCTGTCCTGTCCCCCGAAAAAGCTTTTCAAACCCTATATCCTTCTGCCTCAAATGTCTCACTTCCTTCTCAATGACTTTGCTTCATATATGACACAAAGAAATGTTAATATCTGCCAAGACCTCCCTCACCTTCCGGCCAGCAAATCTGGAACACAAGCTGCATCTGTCCTGGTTTTCCTCTTCTCTCTTCTCGTTACAGTGGAGTGGCCACTCCTCTTCTGAAAAACACTGATGTCCCATCCTGCTCTGGACATTAAAGTACTGAGAAGTGATTTTGTGTTCCCAGCAATATGGGAGTCATTGGTGACCTTAATAAAAGCCATATTGAAGTGAAATGAGAAGGAATTAGGTGAAGAGAGAAACAAGACAGTTATAGGCAACTCATTTAAGCAATTTCATTGTGAAGGGAGGCCATTGCTACTATCTCCAAAACCTTAAGCTATCAGTGATTCCTTTTGCCTTTTCTTCCTCTCTACCCATTCCCTTCAGCCCTTAAACAGACAAAGGTCTCAGTCCTCCAAACAGTAGCAAAAACTGCATAAACAAGAAACGAAAACCCTCCTTCAGCCTTACATCCCTCACCTATTGGCCTATTCATTGCTGCCCTTCGTAGTCAGATTTCTCCGTGGAGTTGTCTTGTCATTTTATTTTTCATCTTCTAGTCCTTTCACGTCTCATTTCAATATTATTTTCTTAAGGTCACCAATGACTTTGAGATGACCAGAACTGCCCCCACTCCCCCTCTGCCAAAATAAAAAAAACCAAAAACAAACAAACAAACAAACAAAAGAAAACACTTTTCAGGCTCCTAACGTGTTTTTCACAGGTGGTCCTTGATGGAAGAGTCTTGCAGGTTTGGGGAAGTGACTTCCCGAAGAAGGTTACATCATCAGTTCAACAAATCAACGGCACAGGTGCAGACTGCATACTCTGGAGGCACTGGGCCGTGTCCAGAGAATGCACAGCAGCATGAGACCCAGCTCTGTTCTCTAGGCCCTGTGGACTGGCCTGTGGAGGGCAATGATGGTACGTGGTGGGCGCCACACGCAGCAGCAGCCACCAAGGAAGAAGGGCCCCAGAGCACAAAGGAAGGAGTGGGGAGCCGCCTTCGCTGGAGTGGTTGGAAAAGGCTTTGCAGGAGAGGTGGTGCCCAGGCTGGAGTTTGAGAAGTGAAACGGAGGGGCTGAGAGGCTGGGGAAGTGCACTCCAGGCAGTGAAATCAACAGGTGCGACATGCAGGGAAGCTCGTGTCACGCGGGACTGTGAAAGCCCTGGATGGAAGTGAGGTGCATGTGGGGCGTGGGGTATGGTGTGGGGATGGCATATGGAGCTGGATTCATGGTGAAATCTGACCAGGAATGCCTGGGTGCTCAAATCTTGGCCTCTGGTCTGTCTCTCCAATCCCAATGACATCAGAATCACTATATTTAGTTTAAGTACGGACCTAGGTGCTAGCAGGTACAGAATAAATGAAAAATGGTTGAATGACTATTTTAGTTCATGAAATTCTACCACATTATTTGTGTCATTTAACTTAAAAGTACTAGGAATAGAGTTAGGCACAGAGTACAAGAGGCAGTGAAACATAATGGTTAGGGCATCATCTATGGGACTAGAGACACAGGTACTGTAACCTTCCCAAAGAATGTTACATCATCAGTTCAACAAATCAACGGCACATGTGCAGACTGCATACTCTACTCAGTAGACCAGATACTGGCTTCACCACTTACTATGATTTTGGACAAGTTACTTAATCTCTTTGAGCCATCTCTACACTGGGAATTCTGACAGTGCCTAACTCATAAGGTTATCATGAAGGTTAAAAGAGTTTATAGGTATATAGCACTTAACCCAATGCCTTGTAACAACTCATGATAATTGTTTGTAATTACCATTAATAATAAGTCACAAATAGGTTGGGCACGGTGGCTCATGCCTATAATCCCAGTAATTTGGGAGGCTGAGGTGGGGGAATTGCTTCAGCCTAGAAGTTTGAGACCAGCTTGAGTAACATTGTGAGACCTCGTCTCTATTACAATTAAAAAAATTAGGCATAGTGGCATACACATGTAGTCCCAGCTACTTGGGAGGCTGAGGTGGGAGGATTACATGAGCCCAGGACTTCGAGGCTGCAGTGAGCTATGATCGTGCCACTGTGCTCTAGCCCGGGTGACAGAGTGAGACCCTGTCTTGAAATAAATAAATAAATAAATAAAATAATATAAGCCACAAACATTTATTACTAAAATGTAAATTATGATTATTTATTGACCATTACGACTGAATCCTCCCAGAGCTCCGATTCGTAATGCCCTCTCTCCCACGTCAATTGCAATCTTTTCCTGGTGTATCTTTTGCTCATTTGAGATTCAGATCACTCACCAAGTGTATCTGTTAGCTGGTAGAACATAAGTTACATGATAAGTACCTGCAAGGAGAATTGGAACAATCATTCATTGACTTAAACATGATGCTATTCCAAAGCTGAGATAGCCCTTCTTCCTTATTTAAAGTACAGTTAGATTATTGATGTGTAAACCAGTGTATCTGTCTGGAATTATGTTCTACAGGGCTAAAGCAATGATGATCTGACCTAGGTGTGCACTCTGGAAGATTCCCATGAAAATCTCTCCATATTTTTTGTTTATTGGCACGTCAGCTTTTTTGTTTATTGGCACGTCAGCTTTTCAGAGGCACTGTTCAGCCAAAGGGCATGTGTTTTTATGTTCTGAAAAATTGTATTAACCAACAGTGTAAAACAACAGAAACCGGTTGCAAAGCTTTCACTTTTAAAGAGTTTCCAAGCACCCTGCCCTTTTCCTAAAGGACTCTTTTCCCTTTTATGGATGAGCACCAGGCTCCAAGACAGTGTAAATAGAGCTTCCTGTTCCAGGGAAGTGCTGGCTCCTGCAGGAGCCCAGGGGTCCTTTGGGAAAAGTTGATAGGAACTATGAGCTGTATGTGCCCTGAGGCTTAGGAGCCAGCTGAGCCAGGAGGGAGGGAAACACATTTAACAGCCCCTTTGTGCAGACTTCAGTCCCAGAAGCACTTCTGGGAAAATAAGTCCAGTGCCATACACACAGTCCTTGTAAAGAATGGCAGGGAAGCTGGCCGGGCTGGAGAGAGCCATTCCCAGATTAGACGCCTAAATCTTTGACCTGGCCACTTTGAGGAACCCAGAGATGTCTGTAATTCCCACAATTCAGGGATCCTGTGCTTCAGATGAGTGAGGTTTCAAGAAACAGAAGAAAACTGAATAGATGTTAACTTTGGCCCAACAGCAAGTATTTTTCAGTGTGGTTAGTGTTTACACACTGAGGACATGAAAATTAATATATATTCTTCTCTCTTGGACTATATTATCTTCCTGTATTTTAAAATGATAATAATACAAAGCATTACTTTTGTGGTTGAGTTGATGGGCCACTCACTTTGATAATTTTCTTTGACTTTTGTTTGCTTTAGAATCTCATCAGTGGTGGCAAGGAAACGAACCAGGAAAGTACAATTAATACTTTTGGACTTATTCATTATGATATTATGACAATCATATTATTTCGATGATAGTTAACATTTACTGAACACTTGCTATGTGCTCAGCAGTGAGTTAAGTCAATAGTCTCCATCCGTAAACAATCTTGCATGAACTTACAAATTGTCTGCTAATTTAATACAAAGTATGTAAATGTACCACCATGCTATCATATTATGTACATTTATAGAGCATAAACAAAAATAAAAACTAAAGGAGTGATGTAAATAAACATAAATATCAGTTCTTATATTTTCTTCTTGCATAAGAGCATATTGTCTACTGCTGGAGTTTTGGCACCCCACCCAGTGTTTGAAGACCACTCTGCAAATACTGTACAAATTGTTACTAATTCCTTGCCCAAGGCCAGTGGGTTATCTTTGTGTGTCTACCCTGTAACCTTACTGACTTCTGTAGTTTTTCCATCAGCACTTCCAGGAAGCCACACTATCATATTAGTGTATTCCTATTCCTGCGTCTTCTCAATCTAAATATTAGATGCATGTATTTAAACAGTGTGTCCAGATTTGCTGCAGACTTATCATCTGAGATCCTTAAAACAGTTTGAGTCAAATTTGTAGCTTTATCTTCTGATCAGACATAAGAATCTCAGAATGAGATTTCCTCCTCTGAAGCTTCTTTCTTAATCCAGAAATGAAATCTAAATATCAGTCTTGTTGTGGATAAGATTAAGCTCAGAAACACAGATAAAATTAAGAAATGGTTCCATTTAGAATAGCAGCAAAAGAAAAATAAAATATTTAGGAATAATAAAAGTGGTGCAAAACATGTACTCAACTACAAAACACTGTTGAAAGAAAATTTTTTTTTTTTTTTTTTTTTTTTTTTGAGAATGTGTCTCACTCTGTCACCCAGGCTGGAGTGCAGTGACGCAATCTTGGCTCACTGTAACCTCTGCCTCCCAGGTTCAAGCGATTCTCCTGCCTCAGTCTCCCAGGTAGCTGAGATTACAGACGTGCGCAACCATGCCCAGCTGATTTTTGTATTTTTAGTAGAGACGGGGTTTCACCATCTTGGTCAGGCTGGTCTTGAACTCCTGACCTCAAGCAATTCACCTGCCTCGGCCTCCCAAACTTCTGGGATTACAGGCATGAGCCACCACACCCGGCCTGAAAGAAAGTTTAAAAGTTCTAAATAAATGAAAGGTCATCCCATATTCTTGGATTGGAAGACTTAATAGTGTTAAGATGGGAATACTCTTCAAATTGATCTACACATTTAACTCAATTCCTATCAAAATCCTAGCTGACTTATTTCCAGAAACTCACAAACTGATCCTAAAATTCATGTGGAAATTCAAAGAACAGAGAACAACCAAAACAATCTTAGAAAGAAGAACAAAGTTGGAGGACTCATGCTTTCTAATTCCCAAACATAATATAAAGCGACAGTAATCAAGACAGTCTGGTGGTGGCATAAGGATAGACATATAGATCAACAAACAGAATTGAGAGTTCAGAAATAAACTCTAACATTTATAGTCAGTTGATTTTCAACAAGTGTACCAGGACAATTCAATGGGAAAAGAAGAGTATCTTCAATAAATGGTGTTGGAGAAATTGGATATCCACATGCCAAAGAATGATATTGAGACCTTACAATCATGCCATACAAAAAAATTCAAAATTGGCCAGGTGTGGTGGCTCACACCTGTAATCCCAGCCCTCTGGGAGCTGAAGTGGGTGGATCACCTGAGGTTGGGAGTTTGAGACCAGCCTGACCAACATTGTGAAACCCTGTCTCTACTAAAAATACAAAGTTAGCCAGGCATAGTGGCACATACCTGTAATCCCAGATACTCAGGAGGTTGAGGCAGGAGAATTGCTTGAACCCGGGAGGTGGAAGTTGAGGTGAACCAAGACCACGCCATTGCACTCCAGCCTGGGCAACAAGAGCGAAACTTCATCTAAAAAAAAAAAAATTGATTAAAGATTTAAGGGTAAGGGCTAAAATTATAAAGCACTTAGAAGAAAATATAACATTACAACCTTGGATTAAGCAATAATTATTTTTTATGGCACTGAAAGCACAAGCACAAGCAGCCAATAAGAAAAACAAATAAATTGAACTTCATCAAAATTAAAATCTTTTGTACTTCAAAGGACACTATTAAGATAGTTTACTCTCTTAATAATTAATAATAATAATTATTATTATTACTTTTTAGATGGAGTTTCGCTCTTGCTGCCCAGGCTGGAGTGCAATGGCACGATCTTGGCTCACCACAACCTCTGCCTCCCAGGTTCAAGTGATTCTCCTGCCTCAGCCTCCCGAGTAGCTGAGATTACAGGTGCATGCCACCATGCCCGGCTAATTTTGTATGAGATGGGATTTCTCCTTCTTTAGTAGAGATAGGGTTTCTCCATGTTGGTCAGGCTGGTCTTGAACTCCTGACCTCAGGTGATCCACCTGCCTCAGCCTCCCAAAGTGCTGGGATTACAGGCACGAGCCACCGTGCCCATCCCAATAATTAAGAATTATTATTAATTAATAAGTATGTGAGGCAATTCACAGAATGGGAAGAAATTTGGGCTCTATATATATAGTATATAATCATATATAATGTATTTGTATCTAGAATATATAAAGAAATATTGCAATTAAATTTTTAAAAACGCAACTCAATAAAAAACAAAATCCACAAACAACACAATTAAAAAATGGGCAAAAGACTAGAATAGACATTTCTCTGAAGAAAATATACAAGTGACTAATACACACATGAAAAGATGCTTAACATCACTAGTAATTAGGGAAATGCAAATCAAAACAAAAATGAAATACCAACTCACATCCATTAGGATGGCTATTATAAAAACAAAACAAAATTAAAAACACTAAATAAAGGTGGGCGCGGTGGCTCATACCTGTAATCCCAGCACTTTGGGAGGCCGAGGTGGACAGATCTTCTGAGATTGGGAGTTCAAGACCAGCCTGGCCAACATGGAGAAACCCCGTCTCTACTAAAAATACAAAATTAGCCAGGTGTGGTGGCACGCACCTGTAATCCCAGCTACTCTGGAGGCTGAGGCAGGAGAATCGCTTGAATCCAGGAGGTAGAGGTTGTGGTGAGCCGAGATTGTGTCATTGTACTCCAGCCTGGGCAACAAGAGTGAAACTGTCTCAAAAATAAAAAACAAAAAAGGAAGAAAATAACCAGTACAGGTGAGGATATGGAGAAATTGGAACATTTGCGCATTGCTGGTAGAAATGTAAAATGATACAGCCAATGTATAAAATAGTGTGATAATTATTGAAAAAATAAACAGAATTACCATATGATCCAGCAATTCCACTTCTGAGAATATACCTAAAAGAAGTAAAAGCAGGGATCCAGACAAATATCTATATATCCATGGCTGCATTATCCACAACAGTCAAACAGTGGAAGAAACCCAAGTGTCTGCCCATTGATGGGTGAATCAATAAACAAAATGAAAATGGGGTATATACATATAATGGAATGTTATTCAGCCTTAAAAAGAAATGAAAGTCTGGCACATTCTACAACATGGATGAACCTTGAAGATGTGAAATAATTCAGTCATGAAAGGGCAAATATTGTATAATTCCACTTATGTGAAAGCAGTCACATTCATAGAGACAAAACAGAAAGGTGGTTGCCCAGGGCTCAGTAGAAAAAATAATAAAGAATTACTGTTTAATGGGTACAGAGTTTCAGCTTGAGAAGATGCAAAAATTCCGGAGATGGATGGTGGTGGTGGTTGCACATCTTCAGGAATGTAAGTAATGCCACACAACTGTAGACTTAAAGATGACTAAAATAGTAAATTTTGTTATGTATATTTTACTACAATGAAGGATATATTAAAATATAATAAAAGGCAAATTGTCCAATATAAAAAGACAAAGGATCTGAATAGACATACCTCCAAAGAAGATATACAGGTGGCCTATAAGTACATGAAAAATCGCTGTTATTAGTCATCAGGAAATGAACATCAATACTGTCATGAGATACCTCTTCACACGCACCAGGATGGCTGTGATCAAGAAGACAGATAAATGTTAACAGGATATGGAGAAATTGGAAACTTCATACCATACTGGTGGGAATGTAAAATGGTGCAGCCATTTTATTTATTTATTTAGTTAGTTAGTTAGCTACTTAATTATTTTAGAGACAGAGTCTAACTCTGTCACTCAGGGTGGAGTGCAGTGGTGCAATCATAGCTCACTCTAGCCTTGAACTCCTGAGCTCAAGCAATCGTCCCGCCTCAGCCTTCCAAGTAGCTGGGACTACAGGCAACACCACCATGCCAGGCTGATTTTTATTTTTTATAGAGACGAGGTCTCACTATGCTGCCCAGGCTGGTCTTGAACTCTTGGGCTCAAGCAATCCTCCCACCTTATCCTCCCAAAGTGGTGAGATTTCAGGCATCAGTCACCATGCTCTGCCATGCAGTCCTTTTAGAAAACAGTCTGGAAGTTCCTCAAATGGTTAAACATACAGTTGCCACAAGATCTAGTAGTTCCACTCCTAGGCATATTCTCAAGAATAGTAAAAACACATATCCACACAAACTTGCACATAAGTGCTCATAGCAGGCCGGGCGCGGTTGGCTCAAGCCTGTAATCCCAGCAAAAAAAAAAAAAAAAAAAACTAGCCGGGCAAGGTGGCGAGCACCTGTAGTCCCACCTACTCAGGAGGCTGAGGCAGGAGAATGGCATAAACCCGGGAGGCGGAGCCTGCAGTGAGCTGAGATCCGGCCACTGCACTCCAGTCTGGGCGACAGAGCGAGACTCCATCTCAAAAAAAAAAAAAGTGCTCATAGCAGTACTGTAACAGACAAAATGGAAACAACCCAAATGGTCACCAACTGATGAATAAATAAATAAAACATGGTAAACATACAGTTGAATATTTGCAATAAAGAGAAATAAAATACTGATACACACTGAAACATGGAGGAAACTTTGAGAGAATTATGGTAAGGGAAAGAAGCCAGTCAGAAAGGACCACATATTGTATATTTACATGAAATGTCTAGAATAAGCAAATCTTTAGAGACAAAGCTGATTAGTGGTTGCCTAGGGCTGGGAGAGTTGGGGAAACTGGTGTGACATCAGGGTTTCTTTGGGGGTTAATAAAAATATTCTAAAGCAGATTGTGGTAATGTGTATGCAACTCTGTGAATAGACTGGAGACCACAAAACTGTATACTCCAAATGGGTGAACTGTGTGGTGTGAGGATTATAAAATAGTTTTGGAAGAAAGTAAGCACAGAATATTTAATATATATTTGTGGGATGACTAAAGGACAAAATTATAAATATTTATAAAATAATTTCAGAAAAATTAGTTATTGACTCTCATTCCCCACTCACATGTGTGAATATAAACACAAAGTTGGGGCTATTCTCCTTGGGGTTAAGAGTGGGCCTTTGGGAGAAGAGAGATCAGCTATCTTTCTCTGTGGAAAAAAATGATGACATAGGATTTCATTATTCTTTTCCTCCTCTTTTTTAAAAGCAAATTTATTGAGTTATGATTTACACACCATACAATCCATCCATTTTAAATATACGATTCAATGATTTTTTGCAAATGTATACGGTTGCCCAAATAGCACTACAATTCAGATCTAGAACATTTCATCACCCCAAAATGTTCCCTGGTGCCCATTTGCAGTCAATTCTTGCTCCTACCCTATACACATTTAGCTGCTTTCTGTCTCTGTACTTCCTCTTTTCCTTTTTTTTTAGTTCATACAAATGTTATACAATATGCAATATTTTATGTCGGGCTTCTTCACTTAGCTTAATGTTTATGAGATGCATCCATGCTGTTGCACAGATTAATAATTCTTTGATTTTATTGCCACGTAATATTTGTTTTTGGTTTTGTTTTTGTGTTTTTGAGACAGAGTTTCGCTCTTGTCACCCAGGCTGGAGTGCAGTGGCACTATCTTGGCTCACTGCAACCTCTGCCTCCCGGGTTCAAGTGATTCTCCTGCTTCAGCCTCCCATGTAGCTGGAATTATAGGTGCCCAACACCATGCCTGGCTAATTTTTGTATTTTTAGTAGAGACGGGGTTTCATTACGTTGGCCAGGCTGGTCTCGAACTTCTGATCTCAGGTGATCCACCTGCTTTGGCCTCCCAAAGTGCTGGGATTACAGGCATAAGCCATCATGCCCAGCCTAATATTTGTATTTTTAGTAGAGATGGGGTTTCACCAGGAGGCTCGTCTCAAACTCTTGACCTCAAGTGATCCTCTCTCTTTGGCCTCCCAAAGTGCTGGGATTACAGGCATGAGCCACTGTGCTCAGCCATTGCTGAGTAATATTTCATGGGATGGATATACACATTTCATTTACTGATGCTGGTAGATGGATATTTGGTGTGTTTTGGGCTATTACGACTGAAGCTGCAATGAACATTTATGTACATGCCTGGGTGGATGTATGTTTCTCGTTTCTTCTGGGCTGAGTTTCTGCATTGTACAAGTATGTGTGAGTTTAACTTTCAAAGAAACTGTCAACTGTTTCCCAAAGTGGCTGTACCACTTTGCATTTTCACCAGGCATGTATGAGGATTGCAGTTTCTCCACATCCTTTCCAACATTTGGCACTATCAGTCTGTTTACTTTTAGCCATCCATCCTAGTAGGTGGATGCTGATCTTTTTTTTTTTTTTTTTTTTTTTTTTTTTTTGAGACAGGGTTTCATTCTGTTGCCCGGGCTGGAGTGCAGTGGCACAGTCATCACTCACTGCATCCTCGACCTCCCAGGTTCAAGTGATCCTCCCACCTCAGCCTCCTGAGTAGCTGGGACTACAGGCGTTCACCACCACGCCTGGCTTTTTTTTGTATTTTTGTAGAGACAGGGTCTTGTTATATTGCACAGGCTGGTCTGGAACTCCTGGGCTCAAGTGATCTGCCCACCTCGGCCTTCCAAAGTGCTGGGATTGCAAGCATGAGCCACTGCCCCATCTAGTCTTTGAAACCCAAATATAAATTACTTATGGATTTTGCTGTTGAATGGGAAATGCTGAGTCTCAGAGAGGGCCACAGGATGTGTTTGGTGTTGCCACATTCCTGGAGCACCTTGTACTGAGTGTGCTCTGGGTGGAGGAGGGGAGGGAGAGCTGAGGACTCTCTGACATCTCGTCTCGTATTTTCAGGGAAAAAAAGAAAGGCAACCTTGAGAAGAAGGGCAGTAAGACACTCCGTAATGAATTCAAGAAGCAGCACTGTAATATTTTTTCATTAAAAAGCACTGGAGGCCAGGCGCGGTGGTTCATGCCTGTAATCCCAGCACTTTGAGAGGCCGAGGCAGGTGGATCACCTGAGGTCAGGACTTCGAGACCAGCCTGCCCAACATGGAGAAACCCCATCTCTACTAAAAATACAAAAAATTAGATGGCCGTGGTGGCAGATGCCTGTAATCCCAGCTACTCGGGAGGTTGAGGCAGGAGAATCGCTTGAACCCAGGAAGCAGAAGTTGCAGTGAGCCAAGATCATGCCACTACACTCCGAGCAAGAGTGAGACTCCATCTCAAAAAAAAAAAAAAAAAAAAAAAAGCACTGGAAATAGTTTGTAGCCTTAAATTCTAGTTGCAGCTAGGTCCCTAAATAGCCCAATAAGCATTTTTATCGCTCTTGGGCCTCAGGTATCTTATGTGCAGAGACAGAATTTCAAATATCATACTTAAGCATCCTTCTAATTCTACCTGGAAAGTTCAAGAATGTGGCTGATGTTTCTAGGATAAGATGCAGCATATGCAGTGATATTAGAAATTGAACATTTTTTTATTTAGTTTTTTATTTATCAATTTTTATTTATCAATTGGTGAAATTGAACATATTTTATCTTATTTTTATTTTAATTTTTTATTTTTTGAGACGGAGTCTCGCTCTGTCACCCAGGCTGGAGTCCAGTGGCTGGATCTCGACTCACTGCAAGCTCCGCCTCCCGGGTTCACGCCATTCTCCTGCCTCAGCCTCCCGAGTAGCTGGGACTACAGGCGCCCTTCACCATGCCCGGCTAACTTTTTGTATTTTTCAGGAGAGACGGGGTTTCACCGTGTTAGCCAGGATGGTCTTGATCTCCTGACCTCATGATCTGCCCGCCTCGGCCTCCCAAAGTGCTGGGATTACAGGCCTGAGCCACTGTGCCCAGCCACGTATTTTATTTTTTATCTTACTATTAATATTGTTGTCAGAAGATGCAAGCTGGTATCTTGCTGATAAGATTAGGGGAAAGGGCATTTACACGAGTTTCCTAAATTCTATCACGTGGTGACACATTTGTTAGTAGTCTTTACTCATCCACATGGCATATGCTATCATTTATAGCAGTATAACCTGTGATATTATATTATGAAAGGAATAAAAATGCTTATTTAAAATATTTTCTTATCTGTGAGATGAAGATGGATTGAGATAGGTGAGCCAGGCGCGGTGGCTCACACCTGTAATCTCAGCACTTTGGGAGGCTAAGGCAGATGGATCACCTGAAGTCAGGAGTTTGAGACCAGCCTGGCCACATGGTGAAAATCCGTCTCTTCTAAAAATACAAAAATTAGCCCTGTGCGGTGGTGGATGCCTGTAATCTCAGCAAGTTGGGAGACTGAGACAGGAGAATCTCTTGAACCTGGGAGGTGGAGGTTGCAGTGAGCCGATATTGTGCCACTGTACTCTAGCCTGGGTGACAGAGCAAGGCTCTATCTCAAAAAAAAAAAAAAAAAGAAAAAAGATACCTAAGTGGGCTGCTTAAATTTTGTACCAGGAGAAAGGTCGGTCCACAATTACCTGTAGGTTAGCAATATGCTTTATGAATTGGGTATGGAGCATCTAAAATACTAATTTTGTTTTAGAAAAGAGTTATTTTTCACAAGCGCATATTATTTGTGTTGGCTATAATAGAATTGTTATTTTAAATGGATAAATAACAGTGCTTAAAAGTGTTCAATTTTAATTTCTAATATGCTTACTATCGATAGATGTGACCCACATAAACAAAAGTATCTGGGTTTCTCCATAATTGTTAGGTTATAAAGATTTCTCAGGGCCTAGAGGCTTGAGGCCTGCTGGTCTACATCCCCACCATCCGGACTTCCTCATCTCCCACACATTTCTCAGCCCTTTGCTAATACTGCTTCTTCTGCTGCTGCTGCTTTCCTGAAGCTCTTTGTGGTAAGATTACCTATAAATTCCAGATTTCAGGCCGGGCGCGGTGGCTCAAGCCTGTAATCCCAGCACTTTGGGAGGCCGAGGCGGGTGGATCACGAGGTCAGGAGATCGAGACCATCCTGGCTAACATGGTGAAACCCCGTCTCTACTAAAAATACAAAAAACTAGCCGGGCGTGGTGGCGGGCGCCTGTAGTCCCAGCTACTCGGAGGCTGAGGCGGGAGAATGGCGTGAACCCGGGAGGTGGAGCTTGCAGTGAGCCGAGATCGCGCCACCGCACTCCAGCCTGGGCGACAGAGCGAGACTCCGTCTCAAAAAAAAAA